>NW_028254589.1:0-79199 GCF_964263255.1 Lissotriton vulgaris
CTGTGCAGGCATATGTTACGGTATACATTGATATTGGATTGACGGGCATTGTCGAGGTTATGTGGGCAAAGGCTGTGGCATATGTTTCCATTGCATTTACTGATATTGCTGTTGTCAAGCGTACACATATCATGACATTCATTGACATCAACTTAAAATTTGAAGAGCACATAAAAAAACTAACGGGCATTTGCTTTGGTACTCTCAGGGCTTTACGTAGGTTTTTTCCTCTCCTTCCGAGAGAAGCAAAGGAAACTGTTTCGCGAGCCTTGATTTTGTCAAGACTCGATTATGCGAACGCCCTCTATAGTGGCCTTCCTGCCTACCTGATTCAGAGGCGCCAGGTGATCCAGAATTCTGCTGCACGCCTTTTTTTGCAACTTCCCAGGAGATCCAGTGTCCGGTCTCACTTGCTGAGTCTCCACTGGCTACCTGTGGCGCACAGGATTCTGTTTAAAACGTTAGTACTTGCGTTCAGAGCAATTCATCAGACAGGCCCCAGTTATTTGAGGAAAAGATTTGCCTTATACACCCCACCCCGCTCCCTTCGGTCAGAGAATCAATGCCTAATGGCTGTCCCAAGATTCAAATATGCCAGAATAGGAGGCCAATCGATCTCAGTTAGGGCGGCAAGGGCCTGGAACGCCCTCCCTCTCACACTTAGATCGGTTCAGTCAATCGAGATTTTTAAGAAAAAACTTAAAATCCATTTGTCCAAACTCTGTTAGCAGGCACCTGACTCTGATTTCTTTATCTTTCCCTCCCCCTGACTGTCTGCTTGTTTCTTACACCCCGCGCCAGGATACTATTTCAGTAATTGAGCGCGCTACAAAAGCCTTTATTAATAATAATAATAATAATAATAACATCATATTCACTCATCTCATCATTGGAGATGCCAGTGTAGAGAACATTGCATGAGTCGAGGCGGCTGTTGATGAGGACCTAAGTGAAAGTCTTCCTGGTGTTGGCTGGAATTCATCTGAAGATTCCACGGAACATGCAGAATGTGTGGAAGCATGAGGAGGTGACTTTGTTGACTTGTCATTTCATTGTCAGTTGGCTGTTGTTTATGATGCAAAGGCTGCATGCATGGTAGGTTGGTGTGGGTGTAGGTCCGAGTTCTGCAGGCCTCCAGCTGTGGTCCCTCGCAGAGGTGTTCTACCCGAAAATCAGTACTTCAGTCCTGTCTTACTTGAGTTGGAAGCAGTTGTCTCTCATCCATTTGTCTATGTTGGTCATGGCATTGCGTAAGTTAGTTTTGGCATTGGAGAGGTCCTCGGTGAGCAAGAGGATCAGTTCAGTGTAGTCTGCATAGGAGATTATGTTGAGTCCGTGGGATCGGATGACATCTACAAGGGGTGTCATGCAGATGTTGAACATGGTGGGGCGGACGGATGATCCTTGTGCTATGCCGCATATAATGTTTTTGGGTGTGGCGGTGAAGGGAAGAAGGCAGATGGTCTGTGTGCATCCTGTATGGAAGGAAGCAATCCTCTTGAGGAAGTCTTGCTGTATGTCTATGTTGTAGAATCTGTTGATGAGGTGTTGTGGAAGACGGTGTCAAATGTAGCGAAGACGTCGAGGAGGATCAGGGTATTAGTGTCTCCATGATCACGGAGTGTTCCGATGTCACCTGGGGTGACGATCAGCGCAGTTTCAGTGCTGTGGTTGGCACAGAATCCTGATTGTGAGGAGTTCAGTAGGTGTTTTTTTCCAGGAATATGGTGAGCTGCTGGTTAATGGCTTTCCGAAGTACTTAGGCCTGGTAGGGGAGCAGGGAGGTTGGGAGATAATTTATGAGATCGTTGGGGTGGGAGAGGCCTTCTTTTTGAGGGGTAGTACATCTGCATGTTTCCATCTGTCAAGGAAAGTTGCTGTGAAGATGAAACTGTTGAGGATGCTGGTGAGCTGTGTGCTGGTTGGGTTTGCTCCAAGGTTTTAGAGGTGGAGGAGGCTGAGGTTGGTGGGTGCCCTAGAGTGGATGGAAGACATGATGGCTGAGGTGGTCAGGGGGGTGAGTGGAGACCTGGTGGTAATAGTTTGGCTGATGTTTACTGGTTGGTTGAGGTTGTTTGGTTTGAGGGTTGGAGGTGGAAATGGTTGTAGATATTGGTCATCTTGCTGTGGAAGTAGTATGAGAGGGTCTCGCAGAGTTCTTGGGAGGAGTGGATGGTGTTTTCTATGGCTGTAGGGTTGGAGAATTCCTTGACTATTTTGAAGAGTTCCTTTGTGTGGTTGGCTGTGGAGTCGATGCAGGTAGTGGTGGCTGCTTGCTTCCTAATGAACCAGTGATAGTTGCTGAGGCCAGTTTTGAATAGCAGGTGGACGGGTGTAAAAGCAGCACAAAGTAATTTTTCACGATGGAAGGAGCCCCTTGATTCATTCATGCCTCTTTTAAGGTAAATCAAAGGAATACACTCAAAACATAAATTGTATTCACCTAAAGCCCATCCGTCTCTGACCCTGGAGCTTCCGGGCCCGTTTTTGTTCTCTCCGCCACATTCCCAGGTGGACGAGGGGTGCCCCTCTTGGTCCTGATGAAGACCCTATTGTAAGGAGCTGAATTTTCCTACAATAACCCGGGGTCGAAACGTCAACAGCTCTACTTTCTGCTGACCATGTCATGAGTGATGTAATATGTGACGTCATCAGCAGTGCATTACACGCGCAAGTTATAGTGAGTCCAACTAACTATAACGTGGAATTTCAATGGTTTTATGACAGTAACATTTCCAGCTAACTATAACTGGTGTGAAACCTATGGTTTTTTTAGTGAATTTAATAGGTTTTTTAAATGCTAATTCCTAACTATAACTGGTGTGAAACCTATGGTTGTTTCAGTGAATTTCATAGGTTTTTTAAATGCTAATTCCTAAATTTAACTGGTGTGAAACCTATGGTTTTTTCAGTGAATTTTATAGGTTTTTTTAATGCTAATTCCTAACTATAAGTCTCATTTTATAAGTAAGACTGTTAGCGCTCTAGTTGTTTAGAACACTCTGGTACATTCTGTCATTGGGCTACAGTTTGGCTACATCTGGCTGATATTTGGGCTATATTTTTTTTTTGTCTCTGGTGGCCATCTTTGGGCTACATTGGGCTATATTGGGCTACATTTTGGCTCTAACATATATTAAGCCTAATGTAGCACAATACATATTTTTCAAAAGTTATTTTTTTTAAAAACCACTTCAGATTAGGGCTACCTGTCCCTACAATTATCCCATTTTTTAAATTTGTTTTTTTTTTTTTGGAGCTCGCCCCGGGGAGCGCCCCGGAGAGCGTAGTCATTTGAAGCGCCCCGGTGCGCGAACCGGGAAGCGTCCCGTTAGCGCCAATGTCGCGAACGAAAACATGATCGTGACGTATCGCGTAGCCGCGTGATACGCACGGCGTAAGCGCACCCGGAAGTACTCGAGCGAATACGATCGCGCAACGTAAACATCCGACGCGCTTACGTTACGCGCCCCGGGGCGCGTAGCGTAAGCGCGTCGGGTCATGTGACCTGTAAATACCTCTTTTTATTGGTTCATAACAGTTTTGGTTTCATAATGATGAAGCCCCTGGTCTTGTGACCTGAAAATAACACTTCTCATTGGTTCAGGACAGTTTTTTTTTCCAAATGATGAAAGACCCCACCTTTTTTCCTTATTCTGACTTCGTCCTTTGACTGAGGAAGACCTGTTTGTACCTCTCTGCACCTTTTTGATCTTTATAATGGCTTCAGTAGCAGCAGCAGCTGGTGCATCTGCCCCACCACCACCACCACCAACAGGACCAGCTCCAGATTATATTGGTGGTCAAGAAGAGGAGGAAGAGGAAGAGGAGGAGGGGAGGAGAAGATGGCTGCCTGAAGAAAATACCCCATACAAGCCCAAGCCACACATTGTATGGGAGTTTTTTTCACTCCCAGAGGGCAAGAAAAAAGTGAAAGCGGCCAAGGTAACTTGCCTAATCTGCAATGAAGAACTCTCAAGGGGCAACCCAAACAAAGAATATTCATTTGGTAACTATACCATGATTCGTCATATGACCAGAAAGCACCCTAACAACTATTCTCGTGCAGAGCTCAGGGAACTGGCCAGTAACCTTCCCCATGCTTCAAGGACCACCTCCCAAAGAAACGAACCCTCTTCATCGGGACCAGAAACATCAGAGATGATGCCTTGTATTCAGCCAAGATTTTCTGATTTTAAAATCACTTGTACTGCATGTGGCAAGCTTATCGCCTATGGTGAACAGAGCATAAAGCTAATCGTCCTTGCAGGTGACAATCACAAGTACCCCAAAAAGAAGTAAAATTTTTTTATTTTTTTTGCTCCAGTTGAGTCAGTTTCAATTCCCTTTTTTTGTTTCTCCCCCTTAAAAAATTCCTTTTTTAAAAACTCTGTCATTCTTTTTTCCTCATAGTACACTCCCCGGTACGCGCACCGGGGAGCGCACCGAGCGCTCCCCCCGCGCAAAACGAAAAAAATATATATTTTAAATGCCCCGCGGGGCCCTTTTAGAGCCCCCACATCAAACCTAGGGGGTCAAAGGGGGTCTATCCCTGACGCCTTATGGTCATTTCCCCCTTTGTTTTAGCCACCTCTTGTGTCTCGATTTGACCGAGACACAAGATGGCAGCCGCTCCGGACTGTTTCGAATGTTTACAAACACCCGAGAGGCAATCAGCTTTCTGTGCGCACCTCACGTGTTGCTCCCGGAGCGCTCCCCGGGGCGTGTACCGGGGCGCGGCTATAGATATATATATTTTTTTGAACCTAAATTACTCAAAATCCACTGGAGCACATATCTTGAGACATAGCAAAGGCACATCGGGCTACCAGTCCCTACAATTTTGCCAAGTTTGGTGTAAATCCATTCAGCCGTTCGGGCTAAAAGTGAAATCGACGCCCTATGGAAATTAACATGGGGAAAACGCGTTTTGGTACCCCCCTTTTATCTCATGGGGAAAACCCAGTTTATTCACTGCGTCACCTCTACACCTCTACAAAATGATGCAACTCCAGCAATGCATCCTTTCACATGGGGCCAGGCCCATGTGAAAGGGCCTGCATCAGTCTTACGCCTGCTGTAAAACAGACCAAGATTTGGACGCAACAGCTTCAGATGCGTCACTTTGTAAATATGACTCAATAAGGTGCATTTTTTACAGCACTGGTGCGTCACAAAAAGTGACGTACCGGTGGCGTAAAAGTGACGCATGGCCTCATAAATGAGGCCTTCAGTCTTCTACTCATGCTTCATAATAAATATATGATGCAATATGTCTCAAGCACTTACAGATACGTCAGTATTTCAGATGTATCTGTAGCAATGCAACCTTTCACATGGGGCCAGGCCCATGTGAAAGGGCCTGCATTAGTCCTACGCCTGCTGTGAAACAGGCGCAAGATTTGGACGCAACAGCGTCATAAAAGTGACGCAGTGATATCTCATAGATTTCACTGCGTCACCTCTACAACCCTTTCTTGCGTCAATACGTCCCTTTTGCATACATTACACCTGACGTAGGTATAATGTGGCACAGGAGTTTACAAAGTGACGCATCTACCTAGATGCGTCACTTTGTAAATACGACTAAATAAGGTGCATTTTTAACAGCACTGGTGCGTCACAAAAAGTGACGCACCGGTGCTGTAAAAGTGACACATGGCCTCATAAATGAGGCCTTCAGTCTTCTACTCATGCATCATATTAAAAATATGACGTATTATGTCGCAAGTACTTACAGATACGTCAGTATTTCAGATGTATCTGTAAGCGCAAAAGTGATGCATTGCTGGAGTGCGTCACAAAAATGATGCAACTCCAGCAATGCATCTTTTCTCACCCTTCCACACCCCTGTTCCTTTTCTACATTTTCTTTGAATATCTACATTCCCCATGTTCACTCTCCTTCTCCTTACTTTCCTTCCAACACTCACCTTCTTTCAGTCCCCCTACTTCACTTCCTTTCTCCTCTCATACCTTTCTGTTCTTTCTTACTCATTTCCTTTCCTTTATCAATGCACTCCACTTCACTTACTCTTTTTCATTTTTTTAAGAATATAGCTCCTTGATGAGAATTGGAGGTAGTTCTGAAAAGAACTTTTTTTTTTCTTCTTTTTTCTTTTTTTAGAACAAAAACAAAAACAGGGAATGGAAACTGCTCAACAGGAGCAAAAAATAAATAAATAAATTAGGGCTGGGAACGGCAGCGATGGTTCTCCAATGATCGAACCATGAGCAGAAAACTTTGGTCCCCAAAGCAAAGTAGCTGATCACAGTATCTGCATTTAAGGACGCCTTTGTTAAATGCAGGCTGAATGTTCGGAACCAGCTCTTGTGATCTCCCCCTCACCGTTGGTCCTCCGGTTGATGTAGAGGCCCCATCACTGGGAACCTCTTGTGCCAGAGCCCTGACACTTTCCCGGGCAAAATTCTGGGGGTGCCTCCTCTCCACATGGTGAATCATTGTGGCGTTCCCAAAAGAATATTTTTTAGTGGGGTCACCCCGTGACAGGACTGTGAGACAGATCCTGCACTCCACTTTTGGAGCATTTACCTTCTTCTGGTCATCAGGTATGGAAAAAAAATTCCAGATGAAATGTTCTTTGACCTTCGTCTGAGGAGGCTCTTCATCAATGAAATCATTGGAGTCATCTTCACTGCTGGATGGTCTGGCAGCCATGATAATCCAAGATATCCAACAAAGAACCAATAGCAAAAAGGCAGGTCTTTCAGTCACAAAAGTGAAAGATGAAGTGAAGGAAATGGGTGGGGATTTTATTCTTTGTAAAAAAAAAAACTGTTAGCAACCAATGAAAAATGTTATTTTAAGGTCACATAACTTGACGCGCTTACGCTGCGCGCACCGAAGCCCCTCCGGGGGCGCTAATGCGGCGCAAACGTAGGCGCTTCCGGGGCCGCATATGCAGCGCGAACGAAGGCGCTTCCGGGGGCCTTTACGCGGCGCGCCTAAGTGACGTTTTGATAGTTTCACGGAAATGCAAAATCATTTTCATTTCCTTATTCAAAAAAACTGCTTTTATATGTATGATACTAAATGTCTTGCGTTATTATTTACTTTTCATTCATATTTTTTTTCACGAACGCAAGTGGCGCTCTGGGTGCGCTTTCCGGAGAGCTTACCGGTGCCCGCACGCAGAGCGCCCCAGGAAAAAATGATAAAAATAAAAATAAAAAAAATATTATTATAAAAAATAAAAAATATTAATTAATACTTACACAAAACAGCAAATTTATAAAAAAATCGTAGGTTAGAAACTCAATATAGAAAGGAATTAGCATTTAAAAAACCTATTAAATTCACTGAAAAAAACAATAGCTTTCACACCAGTTATAGTTAGCTGGAAATTTTACTGACATAAAACCATTGAAATTCCACGTTAGTGTTAGTTGGACTCACTATAACTTGCGCGCCTGCAATGCACTGCTGATGACGTCACATATTACATCACTCATGACATTCAATCAATCACGGCATTTATAAAGCGCGCTACTCACCCGGGAGGGTCTCAAGGCGCTGGGGGGGTATGTTACTGCTTGAACAGCCAGGTCTTGAGCTGTTTCCTGAAGGAGAGATGGTCCTGGGTTCACCGAAGGTGGTGGGGAGGGAGTTCCAGGTCTTGGCTGCCAGGTATAAGAAGGATCTTCCTCCGGCGGTGGCTCTGCAGATGCGTGGTACGGTGGGGAGCGCGTGGCTGGTTGATTGTAGCTGGCGGGTGGGCATGTAGAAGGTCATGCGGTCGTTGAGGTACTTGGGGCCCAGGTCGTGGAGAGCCTTGTGTGCGTGGGTCAGGAGTCTGAATGTGATTCTCTTGCTGACGAGGAGCCAGTGCAGGTCTCTCAGGTGTCCGGTGATGTGGCTGTGTCGGGGGATGTCCAGGACGAGTCGTGCGGAGGCGTTCTGGATGCGCTGGAGTCTTTTTTGAAGTTTGGCTGTGGTTCCGGCCTAGAGGGTGTTCCCGTAGTCCAGTCGGCTGGTGACGAGTGCCTGGGTGACGGTCTTCCTGGTTTCGGTGGGGATCCATCTGAAGATCTTGCGGAGCATGCGCAGGGTGTTGAAGCACGAAGATGAGACGGCGTTGACTTGTCTGGTCATCGACAGGGAGGAGTCCAGGATGAAGCCCAAGTTGCGTGCGTGGTCCGTTGGTTTGGGAGCGGTGCCCAGGGCCGGGGACCACCAGGAGTCGTCGCAGGCGGAGGGTGATGATCCCAGGATGAGGACTTCCGTCTTGTCTGAGTTCAGTTTAAGGCGGCTGCTCCTCATCCAGTCGGCGATGTCTTTCATCCCTTCGTGTAGGTTGGCTCTGGCGGTGGTGAGGTCGTTGGTGAGGGAGAGGATCAGCTGGGTGTCGTCGGCGTAGGAGATGATGTTGAGGCCATGTTGGCGTTCGATGGCTGCGAGAGGGCTCATGGAGATGTTGAAGAGGGTTGGACTGAGTGAAGATCCTTGTGGAACACCGCAGATGACTTCGGTGGCCTCGGATCTGAACAGGGGGAGGCGGACTCTCTGGGTTCTTCCGGAGAGGAACGAGATGATCCACTCCAGTGCTTTCTCTCGGATTCCGATGTTGCTGAGGCGCTTCACTAGGGTGCGGTGGCAGACTGTGTTGAATGCCGCAGAGAGGTCCAAGAGTATGAGGGCCGCTGTTTCCCCTTTGTCGATCAGGGTTCTGATGGAGTCAGTGGCTGCGATTAGGGCGGTCTCGGTGCTGTGGTTGGCCCAAAAACCCGGACTGCGAGGGGTCGAGGGATCCATACGTCTCGAGGAAGGTGGCCAGCTGTCTGTTGACGGTCTTCTGGATGACTTTGGCCGGAAAGGGAAGGAGCGAGATGGGGCGGTAGTTCTTGAGGTCGGTGGGGTCCGCCGTTGGTTTCTTCAGGAGGGCGGTAAGATCGGCGGGCTTCCAGCTCTCCGGGAAGGTGGCGGTGTGGAAGGAGGAGTTGATGATGTCCCGGAGATGGGGTGCGATGATGGCGTCAGCTTTGTTGAAGACGTAGTGTGGGCAGGGGTCGGTTGGTGATCCGGAGTGGATGGAGTTTATCATGCGGGTGGTGTCTTCGGTGTTGATCGGGGTCCAGTTGCAGAGGGTGGTGGTGGCGGGCGTTGGTTCGGCGGTAGGGTGCGTGGTCTGTGCGTCGAAGCTGTTGTGTATGTCTGCGATCTTGCTGTGGAAGAACGCGGCGAGTGAGTCGCAGAGGTCTTGCGAGGGAGTGATATTGTTGTTTCCGGCTCTGGGGTTGGAGAACTCTTTGACGATGCTGAAGAGTTCCTTGCTGTCGTGGGCGTTGTTGTCCAGTCGTTCTTTGAGTGCCGACTTCTTGGTGGCGCGGATCAGCTGGTGGTGTTTGCGGGTGCCGTGCTTGAGGGTGGTCCTGGTGTCTGTGATCTGGATGAGCCGCCAGGCTTTCTCGAGGGTGCGGCAGTTCTTCTTGGATTCCTTGAGTTCGTTGGTGAACCAGGGGGTTTTCTTGCTACCGGTTCTGCTGGGAGGGTTCTTTAGTGGTGCGAGGTCGTCGGCGCAGGCGGTCAGCCACTTGGCGAGGTTGCTGGCTGCTTCGTTTGGGTCCGCTGTGTTGGTGGGTGTGTTCTGGCTGAGGGAGGCGGTGAGCTGCTCGGCGGTGATCTTGCTCCAGCTCCGGCGGGGAACCTGTTGCGGGTGGTGGTGGGTCGCAGTTTTCCTGAAGCTGAAGTGGACGCAGCTGTGGTCGGTCCAGTGGAGTCCGGTGGCATGGCTGAAGTAGATGTGCTTGCTGGATGAGAAGACGGGGTCAAGCGTGTGGCCGGCGTAGTGGGTGGGAGTGTTCACCAGTTGCTTGAGTCCGAGGTTGGCGAGGTTGTCCAGCAGGGCGGTGGTGTTTCTGTCGTTGTTGTTTTCCAGGTGGAAGTTGAGGTCCCCTAGGAGGATGTAGTCGGTGAAGGGCAGGGCGTGCGGGCTGATGAAGTCTGCGATGTCTTCGCTGAATTGTGTGCGTGGTCCCGGTGGTCTGTAGATGAGGGTGCCTCGGAGGGTGGTCTTGGGGTCAGTGTGTATCTGGAAGTGTAGGTGTTCGGCGGCGGTGAAGGTTTCATTGGCGTTAGTCGAGATGCGGATGGTGTTCTTGTGTATGATGGCGATGCCTCCTCCCGTCTGGTTGACGCGGTCCTTCCGGGTGATCTTGTATCCATCCGGGATGGCTATGGCGATGTCGGGCGCTGAGGAGGCGTTCATCCAGGTTTCGTGAGGAAGGCGACGTACGGTGCTGTCGCGTCGAGCAGGTCCCAGAGTTCTACGGCGTGCCTGTGGACGGAGTGTTCAGCAGGATGCACTTCAGGTGGTTGCTGCTGGTGCTCGACTTGGCGGGGGTGGTGCAGGTCCGGAGGCAGGTGAATTAGCAGGCTTGGGAGGCGAAGGGTCCGTTGGTGCGTTTTGGGGAGGCTCGGTAGCAGGCAGGGTTCCGGCCGGCATTGAGTCCGTTGAGGGTGGCGGCGTCGTAGGTCCGTCGGGTAGTTTTGCATCGGCGGGGGCCAGGGGTCCTGGCGCTGGCACGGTCCAGGTGCGGACGGGCGCAGACGGGCTTGCCTTTGGCGTGCCTTTGGCGCACAATCGGCGCGCCCGCTGCACGTGATCGCTGCACGTCCGCTCGGTTGCCATTAAAGGCTAAGTGGGAGGGAGGAGCAGCTGGGAGGTGGGAGCAGGGAGGACACATAACAAAAGGGGGCGTGGCCACGTGAACGGTGGTGGGAACCGGGGAGCGGGGCGGGGAAGGCACAGGGGGAAAACAACAAAGTTAAACAGAAAGGCAATAAAAATACAACAATACAACAAAATACTACAAAAATACGACGGAACTGCGGGGGCAATGAACAGCGAGGCAGGCAGCTAGGGTGGCAAGGCAGATGGCACAACGAGGCTGCGAGCAGCAGGGAGGGGCACACACACAGCTGGTGGCCGTGCGGCACGGGGGTGTCCTGAGAGCAGGTCACTCATGACATCACTGATGACACCATCCTTGTGACAGAGTAACAGACCTCCTTTCAGTGTAATGTAACTCTTGAAACACATATTCAAAAATAGAAACTAACATTTTCATATAAATAGAGATACCCATACCAGTTACAGCAACCAATCCAGTAATACCACCATCTATATACACATCCAACAGTTCTATATAGTCACTCATACACTCACTCATCATATGCAGTGATGCACATATACATCCTGTTACACACCGACAGTCTTCCAAAAGTTACTCACACACATACTCACACATGCAAATAAACTATTGAACATCCATTTATTTGCATATACAGCTATACACACACTAGCACATTACTTCTAAGGAAACTTACACATACTTACTCTCTTAAACAACCACTTATAGAAAGACATACTTATTTAAACAGGAACTCTTACAATCTCTCACTCTCACATATACTCACTTATAAACATCAATACTCACATATACTAGATTAAAACATATATGTAGTTACTAATAAAGACACTAGTGAGGCAGGCATTCACTCACTAACACACTTATATACACACTCATCCACCCATACAGTCCTGCACATATGCTGTCTTCAAAACACATACAAACAGTGAGTCACTCACCAACCCATGCAGCCACTTACACACAAAGTGAAACACTGATACATATATTTAAATATTTAAAAATTACTTGCTAATATATGTATTCACTAAGATACACTTAATAAGCCAGTTAACCAATCAATTTTTTATTTAAAAAACATCCATTTACACACTTATTTAAACATTTATTCTTCCATCGACCTTTACAAATACATATATAAAACATATTTATTTTTCAGAAAGACACACATTCACTGGATGGTGTCAACAGTGATGTCATGAGTGATGTCACTGACCATGTCATGAGTGATGTAATATGTGACGTCATCAGCAGTGCATTGCAGGCGCGCAAGTTATAGTGAGTCCAACTAACTATAACGTGGAATTTCTATGGTTTTATGTCAGTAAAATTTCCAGCTAACTATAACTGGTGTGAAACCTATGGTTTTTTCAGTGAATATATATATATATATATATATATATATATATATATATATATATATATATATATATATATATATATATATGTATGTATATATATATATATATATATATATATATATATATATATATATATATATATATATATATATTCACTGAAAAAACCATAGGTTATAGACCATATATAGTTAGGGATTAGCATTTACAAAACCTTATTTTACTCGCATAAAACCATTGAAATTCCATATATAGTTAGTTGCACTAACTATATATCGCGCACCCGCAATCCACTGCTGATGATGTCACATATTACATCATTCATGACATGGTCAGTGACATCACTGATGACATCACTGATGACATCTCAAATTACATCATTCATGACATGGTCAGTGACATCACTGATGACATCACTGATGACATTTCAAATGACATCACTTGTAAAATCACTGATGACATCTCATTTGACATTACTGATCACATCACTGATGATATCATTCATATGATAATACGATGAACCTCTTCAGACTCTAATATAACCTTAGATACAATCAGTGTAAACAGACACTCACAGACTGTCACTCATCCGTGGAGTTACTCACACACCTAGTCAGTCATGCAAAGAATCAATCACATCTCCATTTCCTCAACTATACAGTTATACACACTTTACTTATTCAAACATATACTAACACATATTTACTCTCTTATACAATCCCTGATACAAGTTCTCAATGATCCATACAGCCACTCACACATTCACTGGCTCTTATGCACAGTTATTTATATATGTCAACTCTCACATGTACTGTGTTTTACATATATATTTACTTTGACATGTAGCACTGAGATATCCATTCACTCACCAATACACTCATGCACACAGTCAACCGCCCATACAGCTGTTTCCACATGCACTTTTGAACCCATACATCTAGTGAATCAACTGCTCACACATCTATGCACAGAGTCATACACCTCCCAGCCACCCACACACACACTCAGTCTCCCATACAAATACTTGGGCAACCAATCAATAACCCATATAGTTACTCATATAGCTACTTATCAACATATGCAGCAGTTTGTAGAACAACAGATATAATGATGCACAAATTAAGACAGTTTAGTCACTAACCCATGCACTCAGTGAGACACATTTTATCACTCTCTCATACAGTCAGTCATGCACCTACTAAATCCTTCATCCAGACACTTATACATCCACTCATTCTTCAATATGTAAAACATATTTTAAATTTACAGAAACATACAGTCACTGGATGTTGTCATCAGTGATGTCATC
Source organism: Lissotriton vulgaris (assembly GCF_964263255.1). Classification (NCBI taxonomy): domain Eukaryota; kingdom Metazoa; phylum Chordata; class Amphibia; order Caudata; family Salamandridae; genus Lissotriton; species Lissotriton vulgaris. The sequence continues at coordinate 13,336 of NW_028254589.1, forward strand.
AGTGATGTCATTTGAGATGTCATCAGTGATGTCATCAGTGATGTCACTGACCATGTCATGAATGATGTAATATGTGACATCATCAGCAGTGGATTGCGGGTGCGCGATATATAGTTAGTGCAACTAACTATATATGGAATTTCAATGGTTTTATGCGAGTAAAATAAGGTTTTGTAAATGCTAATCCCTAACTATATATGGTCTATAACCTATGGTTTTTTCAGTGAATTTTTAGGGTTTTGTAAATGCTAATTCCTAACTATATATTCTCTATAACCTATGGTTTTTTCATTGAATTTCAATGGTTTTTTGAAAGCTAATATCTGTAGCTGTAAAATGTATTCTTCTTTAAATCTTAAAATATATTTTACATGTTTTTAATACATTTTAAAAAAAAATATTTTTTTGTTCCGCTCCCAGTCCGCGAACCGGTCAGCTTCCCGTTAGCTCATTTTAAAGCCGCGACTCGGTCCGCGAACCGGTAAACGTTCTTTTAGCGTAACTGTTACGTTAGAATGACGTTTTGCGTTGTCGCGTAATACGTCATCGGACGCGCCAAGTTAGCGGACCCGGAAGCGGACCGGAAAGCGGCGCAAAGCGCGAAACGTAAACACAGCAGGTCATGTGACTCGGTAATAACACTTTTCATTGGTTAATTTCACTTTTGGTTTCCTAATGATGTAATACTAGGTCATGTGATCTAAAATTAACACTTTTCATTGGTTTAGAACTTTTGCTTTTCCCAAATGATGAAAACCCCTCCTTCTTTCCTCACTCTGACTTTCATCTTGGTGAGAGAAAGACCCTTTTACATTCTATAGAAATGGCTTCAGTTGTTGCTTCTGCTAGTGTTCCCCCACCACCACCTCCACCTCCTCATGGAAAGAAAGGACCACCTGCTCAACCAATCTTTGAAGAAGAGGAAGATCAGGAAGAGGAGGAAGAGCCTGAGTTTTTGCCCGAGGAGCCCAGGAGGTACAACAGAAAGGAAAACTTCATCTGGCAATTTTTTAAATTTCCAGCACAGCAAAAGAAAGTCAATGCAAGATATGTCTTTTGCCGTATTTGCGATGAACGCCTTTCAAGGGGGACGGACAAAAAATATAGTTTTGGAAATTTTACAATGCACAGGCACATGAGTAGGTGGCACCCAAATAATTATAGTGCTGCTCAGCTTCGCGACGAACAGCAAAATCCCCCGGCATTGGCGAGAAGATCTGTCGTGCCACAAGTATCGGGACCAGAGGCGAGGGAGTTGATCCCGAACATTCAAATGGACATGGGGGAAGTAAAACAAGTGTGCGTGTGGTGCAATCAATTATTATGCTACCGAGAAAGTAGCATTACTCTTATAATAAGAGCAATCAAAAATCATGTATGCCCAAAACGCCCTCAAAAATAAATTCTTCTTTTTTTTGTTGCTCCTGTTGAGCCCTCTTCAATGAATCATTTTTGTTTCCCCCCTCCCCCCAAAAAACAAAAAAAAATTACAAAATGTTCAGAAAAAAACAAAAAAATATAAAAAATGTTCAGAAAAATAATAAAAAAAATTTAAAACAACAAAAACCAAAAAAAAAGTTCTTTTCAGAACTACCTCCCCATTATAAAAAAAAATTGGTAGATTTTTTGGAACTCTGCCAAGCTCTATTTCTTTTAGTTCGCTCCCAGTTCGCACTCCGGTACGCGAACCAGGAGCGAAGCCAAAAAAAAAAAAAAAAAAAAAAACAGTAAGTGTAAGGAAAGGAAACAGACATTTATGTTACAAGAAAGACAGCTATAGGGAGTAAAGAAAAGATACTGTTACCCGCAATTCACTTCTGATCATGTCATATATTACATCATTTTTGACATGGTCAGTGACATCATCAGCAGTGGATTGCGAGTAACAGTATCTTTTGTTTACTTCCTATAGCTGTCTTTCTTGTAACATAAATGTCTGTTTCCTATCCTTATACTTACTGTTCTTGTTTTAAATTTTTTTTGAGATCATTCAGAAACAGTAACATTAATAGAGACAGAATGAGTGAATAATAATGAAGAAGTATGAGAAGAGAGAGAGTGAGAAAAATACTGGAAGGAGTAGAATAATTAAGTAATAGAGAAAGGAATGAGAGAAGTAGCAAACGCAGGAAAGTAAGGATTAAAGAAATGAAGCAGTAGAACTAATAGATGTTAAATGTGATAGAGTAAATGATTGATTGAGGGTGACGATAAGGTGTGTCCTCTCTAAAAGTTTGTTTAAGGTGAGGCGTACTCAGGGTTGCATATCAAATTTATGCTTGTTGAAGAATACAGAGGAGATAATACATGTGAAGACCTACCATTGAAGTAAAACATGCCCACTTATTACATCATTCATGACATAGTCAGTGACATCATCAGCAGTGGAATGCGGGTTAAAAGAGTAGAAAACATTTACCTTATAATTCTTGTTAACTTTTAAAGAAAATTTTTCATACTTTCAATCTGTAAAAGAGAGAACAAACATTTCCAAAAATATTAAAACATGTATTTAAAAATTAGAAAAAAGAAGGGAAAAGGTTCAAGAAGAAACAGTTTTTAAACAACTTTGACACTTACAGAAGCCTCTGCTTCTCTACGTCCCCTACACAATCCTAAAGATATTTATTTTAAACAAACAGTATCTTCATGCTGATGAAGTGAGGCCTATTTTGGAACATGGTGCTTCTTTTGCATTGCTGATGTCTCACAATAGTGATGCAATAGCAGCGCAAAAGAGATGTAAAGCCATCATAAAATTGTGTGTAACATTGTAAATGATTGTTTCAGGATGCAAATAAGATGTGTCCTTTCAAGAGGTTTCTTTAATGTGAGGTCTATTCAGTTTTCAAAAAAAACAGTACCCAGAAGTACTGCACTGTAAGCATTAAAATTGACACTTACAGAAGACTCAGTTTCTCCATATCTACCTCACATTTCTAAATGTATATCATAAGTACAAAAAGGAGAACATTAATTATACATGTTAAATGGTTTATTTTTGCTGTTCTCAGAATGTATCAAATTTCACTTAAATCAGTGACTTGAAGATATTCATCATGTAACAGCGGGGAAAAAAAAACACAATCAAAATGATTGTGTTTAAAAAACCCATACAACCTAAGAAATCTGAATTCAAAACTCCTTAAAATTAACTTACTTTCAATGATGTCGAAGGATGTCCTATGAACAGCGTCCACTCTGTTGTGCTATAAATATTTTCAGCCCGCCACTTTCTGAAAGAAAACCTCCATCGTTTTGAAAAATATGTTACATACAAGAAAAGACTTCTCACATTCTACCACATGTTTCCACTAGGCCAAATCATGTTGCAGCGATTCGCAACTCTTGTAATGCTTCCAATCAAATCCCGTCATTTTCTATTTTCGCAACTTTCAAAAAGAAAACATTTGAGATTATTTTCACAATCCTGGATTACTAATATCTTACCCTTCTTTGTCACTCATGTTCTCCTTTTCCTATGACACTGATTCTGCTTACTATGAAGCAGACTTCTTTGCATCAGGTTTATATAGTTGGATTTTTAAATTGACATTATAATTAAAAGTTTTGGACCAATAATCTAGACAGCATTGCAGACTTACATTCCCTCTACTTGATGAACCTTTTGCAATTCCTCACAGGAAATCCCGAGATTCTTTCTTTAAAATTTTGGTTTTAAAAACACCAGGTAAGAATTTTTAAGGTCAAACGGCAATTTTTTTTTGAAAGTCACAACGGAATCATTGCAGAATGACCAGCCGTTTCGAGACTTTAAATAAGCTGTATAATGTCCTGATGTTGTTGAAGGACCATCGTGATAGATAATTGCTACAGTTACAAAAGTCCTTCCTGATATTGACAGCTGAGAAGCCACAACATTTTTTATTAAAGTTGACAATTTTGATCCATCAGGCCTACATCGTTGGATCATTAAAATGACATACTGGCCATATCTACGTATAAATAATGTTGACATCATTTCAGATTTACATTGGCTACACTCCATGTTGTGATCCGCTGCATTTACTAGCTTATTAAAGGAGACTGATTTACTGTCTGGCAAAGTTAAATATATAAATCTTTCTGAGTCTACACTAGTAGTACTTGATACCATACAGTTCTCGCAGTCATGCTGCCATTGATAAGAAAGCCCAAACAGGTGATCTACATCTACACCCTCATCTTGCAATACATCAAGCATATACATTAAAAACTCCTGACAATCTTGCTGATTATTTTCAGAGAAGTCTTTTTGACCTGAACATTCATCTAACAGATAACGAACTTCAGACACACTTTCTACTTTTGTTCGATCAGTGCTACATTTCTCGAAAACAGAATTCAACAAACAGCAGAAAATTTGTTCTGAATTCAACAGAATCTGTTCTTTTACACTCTCTAGTGAAAAGAGAACATTAACCACTACATTTGCATAGCAGTTGACACCAGAACTGTTTTCAAATTGAAAACCGACAACATCTTCAACAGAATCCACTTTCTTTCTGCAAACAATTTTTGGTTCATTGACTTTTGGTCTTTTTGCTACAATCTCCCTACTATTACTGATATTTCTACGTTTCCGGCCTACCACACGTTTCTCAAACAAAGGATATTGAGGCAAATGTGGTGCATACTCTCTTCTTAACCTATTGTATTCCTTAACACAATCTAGATCCGCACAAATGTTTGTGACATCACAGTCAATCAAGTACAATCCCGATAAAGTTCTAACTCGTGACAATGCCACATATGCCATACCCTCCTTGAACACAGAACTGCCAATATTCACCAATGCACTATCTACACTTAAACCTTGCGATTTATGGATTGTCACCGCATATGCCAAGCAAACAGGAAACTGTTTACGGCGAACTTTTAAGTCTTTAACAAGCAAAAACCTAGCAGAACAATGACCAATTAGCTGTACTTCCTCAATGCCATCAAATTTAATTTTTAAAAATTCTATTCCATCTCTATTTCTGTATTTCTCAAAATCAACAACATTACCCATTGATCCATTTACCAGACCTCTTTCAACATGTAAATTCCTTCTCAAAATAATTCGGCAATTTAAACACACATTCAAAGTCTTTTCAAAACCCGCTGTTTTAGATATAGTCTTCTCTAATGAATCCAATTTTGATTTCAAATTCTCTGACAAAATAATTGTTGATCCCATATGCTCTATTTTGTCAATAGCTTCAAGTTTCACAATCTCTTGCTTTTCTAAATTCAACATTTTGTTGTTGAAGATGGCACATTCTGCAAGAGTTGGCATCAAACATATTCCGGATTTCTTCTCAGTAATTTTCTGAAAAATATTCTCAGCCACAATCTCTTGTTCGGGATATAAATTTGAAAGTAATCGTGCATTTAAAGCTTCTTTTCCATGCTCGGTCACTTTTCCAATTCTAATATCTTGTAGAATATTCTTGTAATCTTCATCCTTTGCCTGACGCATATTTTCATGCAGTTCAGCATAATTGAAGTTTAACCATATATTGACGTTGCCAATGCTCCCTAGGCACTTCCTGGTATCTTCATGCGTGAGTATTTTGAACACAGGTTGTCCTTTTACTGGTGTCAGCTGCAGAAGATCTCCGAAAACAATGATGTGTTTGCCACCAAATAACACATCATATTCAGTTTTAAGTACTTCTTGCATTCTCAAATGCACAAAGGCAAGCATGACATTGGAAACCATGCTTACTTCGTCAATGATAAGTAGTTTCATTTTCCTCAAGACTCTTGAAACTTCACAGCAAGCATCCCCAGATAACTTGTGGTATTGTAATTTGTTGTCATGCTCCACCGGCAGCATCAGTAGACGATGCAAAGTAATACCTTTAATGTTATGTGCTGCCAGTCCAGTTGGAGCGGTGACAACACAAGACAGCGATGACTCAGTCCTTTCCAGCAAATAACAAGAAATTGCTTTAATGAGGAAACTTTTTCTAGTTCCCGCTTCTCCACTCACGTACAGTCGGACAGGCTTCAACGATGTACATGAGCACTCTTTCTTCTCATGACTTAATCCATGCTCAATTTGCTTGGTAACTTCATCATATATTTTCCTCTGCTCAACGTTGAGTTGTTTTTCCAAGTCTTCTAAGTTAACTGAATCCTCCTGAGCATGTGCCATGGCTCTTTCCATTTCATTCATAGCAGTGGCAGCTTCATTTTCGATAATAGATCCTCCAAGTGGATCTTGACTCAATGAAACAGAACTCTGACTGTCCTGAGAACTGTCTCTGGCAATCTCTGCTGCAATCGTTGCTTCCTGTTCAATTTCCAAAGTTAGCATTTCTTGATATTTGGGAAAAGCAGGACATTCTATGGTCTCCTTAGCAGCAGTGAAAGAGTCTTCGTAACAGAGGAAATCTCCAAGCAGTTCCTCTTCTGCACGCCAAGGCTTGAAAAGTTGCAAAAGTGCTAAATAGAAAAACTCCTTTTTTTCTGGAGATTCGCCACTCAATTTTCGATGGTTTACTAATTGGCATTTTCTTTGCTTGACCAGGCATCCCTCACTTCCAATTACAGCATACACTCCTTTCTCAATATCTTCTTTGATGTTCCTCTTGAATATATAATTTTGTAGAACCTCATATAGACAAACATTCTCAAGGTGACTGCTTCGATTTGGATAATATGTATCCAACATGTTGGTCTTCAAAATGTCGGTACTGTTTGGTTCCTTTTCTGCCAAATACTCAATTTCCCGGACAGGTTTTAGAACTCGATTTCGCGTTGCAGCAAGACCAAGACTCGCCCAAACAATACTCCTGGATTTGGCATAGAGACTTGCTGAAGACAATTGATCAGAACATTCGTAAGCTCCGATTTCTCGATGCGACAACATCTTCAGACTGAAACTGTACAACTTCTTGCTGAGGCTCTTTTCATGGGAAATGTCCTCCCACATATCCTTCAGTTCTGTCTTTTCTTTTTTGGTGATGTAAGATGTCACATACCGAGCCACAGCCATACAGTTGTCAGCCACAAACTGTATATCCATGTTAGCATTCCACATGGACAAAATCACTGGGTTGTAGTCGTTGATGTACTTGGACTCTTCGTTCCTTTTCAAATTGTATGTATTTTTGGGTGATTTCCTCGTCACATTATGTCGCAGTGAAGACATCAAACTGTTCACTCTTCCTTTAGAAATCACCGGTCGTGGAAAGTTGAAACGACATTTGGTGTAGAACTTGTCCTTGTTTCTGAATTTACGACGACAGTACTTTCCACAACGATGGCTTTGGAAACGTAGAACTTGTTCTCTTAGGCTTTTCTTCTCCGTTGCATTTGGAACAGCACACGTAGAATACTGTTCTATGAAATTCATCACTAAGTCATCCGGATCTGTTCCAAATGTAGGTGCATCCTTGATCCACAACAACATATGTATATGAGGAGCACCTCTTGCTTGGTACTCCTTTCTCCAGAAGAAATCCAACATCTCTCCAAGAGGTGGATTCTTCTTATTTGTGATGAAAGACATCATAGCTTCAAATCTATGATTGAAGTACTTGCATACATTCACTGGATCCAAAGAACACAGTTCTCCAGGTGTCTTGAATTCAATGTTTTCAATATTTCCATTTGCCTCTCGTAGAAATTCAAGTAAGTCTTCCCAGCCATACTCGGCACAGCTCAGAGTGAGGAACCATGTCGGAGTTCCTAAGTTCCTCAGCATACATTTTAAATCACCATGACGACGGTACCAGTACTCATTAGTACCACGCTGACACGCCATGAGATTAATTAAGTGAGAATCCAAAATACTGTCTTGGACATTGACTTTATGCATAAAATCACTTGCCGAGATGTTTCGCATCTGTATACCACTTTTTAAGATGTGGTTCACTGCATATGACAGTCCAGACAGATCTCTTTCAAACAGGAGATGAAACAAATAGGGAATGCATTGACGAAACCTAGGATCTTCTGCATACAATCGTAAAGTTCGGTATTCAGACGCAGGAATTTGATGAGGTCGCTCATCATATCTTCCTCCTCGACCTGTGGGAAATAGCTGTGGGAAACACCGAGCTTCCAAACTTTCCTCCCAAACACTAATGGGACTCCCTTTGGCTTGTTTCATTTGAAACAACTCAATAGCATTCCCCATGACTTCCTTGGAATGCAAAGGATGAACACTATAATGTTCATATATTTCTTCACTGTTAGAGGCCTCTACGTTCTCAATTTGGCCAGCACACAAATCGCTATCCTCTTCATCACTTACTTCCTCTTCTGCAACATATACATTCTTATAGTACTTATTATTTTTCTTCAAATACACTGTTGCCTTTTTGACTTTCCTAACATCCACTAAATCTTGCCATATTTTCTTATTCTTTGTCGGAACCCCATTAACCAAGATAACCAGAGGTTCCTCTTCCACTTTTTCTATTCCAATTGTGTTAATGTTTTTGTTCAAATCTAGAGGCAAATAAACAACTCTTCCCTTTAATCCTCTCTGTAAATCTGCTGGAGGCAACTTCCCTGTCTTTGGCTCCATTCTTACAATAGCCTGAAAGGGATGGATACTTTGAATCAAAATAGATTCATAAGTATTTAAATCCTTCAATTCAGAAGGAATCTCAACCAATTCCAGATTATTATGAACTGCCCTAGCAGGCATCTGGTTTTGGTTTAATTTATTACAACAATAAGTACACACACGTTGATCCGATCCCAAATCAAAACAATTTTCTACCATCAAGTATGTGGCAAAATCCTTCCATTCACTATTATTTTCCCTTTCACTTTTTGCATATAAATCCACTACCTTAGTCTGATTCTTATAATAAGTGCGTCGACAATATGGCTGAGATACCCGCCACCCCCTCTCAACACACTCCCCAAGGATGGGAAACCGGAAACAGTTCTGAACTTTTGGAAGACGGGAGGGAGTGACCCTCCCGGCCGTATTTATTAAAATATGAAACAAAATTAAAACATTAAAATAACAGTTTCATATTATGTACAATTTCATTACCACATTGCGATGTTTGGCTAACCTTAACATATTCTCTAATACAAAGGTTCTCCTAGCCGAACTAACATCCTACAAAACATTAACTTGACATTTTGAAATTGTACATCCTAACGTTTAAGGGCCAACGGCAAGGTCGTAACCGGTGTCAAGATCCCTAAACCAGAAATATCCCCCTCACTTGTGAGGGGCGACCGCACAGAGGTGTACCTCAAGTGCAACTACCAATTTCCCTTGACTTGACGGGGGCCCCAATAAACTCGACGCCACTTAAAGGTCGTCCGAGGACTCGTGTGAGGTATCTAGAAGGTAGCGTAGACCCCCTCCCAAACCCCACACAACTTACCACATCTGCCGTCGCAGATATCCTGGCCCCGGGAAATTCCCCAGGAGGGGGCTGTAGCCCCTCCTACCCAGGAAGGGGCCTTGACCGCCTTTCCTTTCCTTTCGGCGTCCCATCCTTAGAAGGGACCGCCTACCCGTTGAGGGGCCAATGGCCACCTCCCTCGAGCGCTCCCATCCGTAATGGGTGACGCCCACTCATAGGGATCTACCAATTAGTGCTCACCGATCATGACCTTACCGCCACAGGCCGGATAGTTGACCGGCTATCCGGACCCCCCACACTCCTACCTAAAGGTCATGTCTTAAAGTCCCCAGCCAAGCTATCAGGTCTCCTATGAGTAACTCGTTCCCCACCCGGGACAAATGAACACCATCACCCAAATACATACTGTCCCCTTTAATACAACCATGCGAGATAGAATGCAGTGTACTTGAACGGAACAATCGACTCACTTTATTATTAATTTTCCTTACTGAATGATTCAGAGCAGAAACTGAAAGAGCCCCCCGCCACACTTTTCGCGGGATCAAATGGGACCATGCGATTGTGCACCCTGGAACTCTTCTCGCTAACCAACTTACAGTGGAAAGCATTGCCTCAAGAAGTAGTCGTCTACCAGTGGACACCAAATCGTTGCCTCCAAGATGTACTATGACTATAGCCGGCGGTGACCTCGTCCGCCCTAACAAACCCTCAAAAAATGATTGAAACTGGTCAATACAGAGCCCGCCCTTTCCGTAGAAGGACACACTGTACCCGTATTCCCCAGCCACGTGAATCATGTCACCTGCTTTGAATACGTCCGCGGCCCGCCTCACGTATGAGTGGCCCACGACCCACACCTCCTTTTTCACAGCCGGTGATGTCTGACCGCTGACCCGGTGTTGGGTCGACTGCACAGTCCGCCCCGCCTCGTAGGCTTGCGTAACTGAAAACCAAACAAAAACAAGAAGCGTGAGTACATCATTACAGCTTCACAACATGTGCAACCGCACATACCTTTTATAACAGTTCGAGGACCAACGCCCCACACGTTTAACTTGTTCGACATTCAGACCCCTGGCTGTAGCCTCTGTAGCAGCCCCTATCCGAAAGGAATGGGTCCCAAACTCGCCGGGGTTCAAGCCCGCAGCGGAAATTGACATCGCAAGCACCCGCTGAAACTGAAACCTCGTCAATGGGGTGGTGTCAGCGTGTCTCAACAAGGTCCCCCCCCATGATGCCACCCTTTGCGCTAAATATTCCTCTACGCAACTTACTGGGCACATGGAGGACCCGGGAATCCTTTGTATGATTATGCAGTCCCCCATCGCACCCTGGTCGGTCTTGGACCTGACAAATGAGATGGACATTGTCTCCCCTCTGACCTGAACGTGCTCTCGGCACAGTCCCCCCGTCACATCCCGCTTGTTCCTCGCTACTAGTTCGCCTACCCGCATAGCCCCATGGAATGCCAGCGCAAAAGCGGCTCGGAATAACACTGTTTCATACTGGGATGAACACGTTGAAGGGAGTTCAGATAATAACACGGCCAGCCTATCCAGACCTATCGGTCGCCTTTCATCTACTCTGCGACCCTCAAGGCGTTGCCACCCACGTAGCGCTTTTTGTACAACGAAAGACGCTGTCGGGTCCTGGATCCCATAAGCCCTCGCCACAAAGGAAATGGCTGCCCGATGCCTCTGGGCCGTAGCCACAGATTTGCCTGCCTGATGTAAAGACAGCAAAAAATTTACCACCCCCTCCTCTTGGCCCCAAAGTTCCCCTCCAGCAGTCCCCAAAAAGGCCAAATAGGAACGGAACGCCCCTTCATATGCCTTCCTTGTCCTGGGTGCTAAACTCTCTCCCACGAGGTTTCGTAGTTCGGGGCACCGAGAGACCAGAGAGCTTCGGGAAAGGGTGCCGCCACCGGGTCCGCTGTGGGCAGAAAACCCCAGAAGGCCTGCATACGGAAACGAGAAAGCGCATCAGCCGCTTGGTTCATCACCCCCGGCACATGTCTCGCCTTAAATAGGACATTCAATTGCATACACAACAAAACAATTTCTTTGAGCAGCCTCAGGATCCATTTGCATCGTGCCGCCTGGCTATTGATACACTCAACCACGGTCATGTTATCAGACCAGAATACCACAGAGTGATCTCTAAACCCCTCAGGCCAAGTTTTCAGGGCCACCAGAATGGGGAACAGTTCAAGAAAAGCAATGTTACTCGTCAGCCCACCCTCATGCCACCATGACGGCCATTTTTGAGCTGACCATTGTGTGCCAAATATGGCGCCAAAACCAATGCTCCCTGCCGAATCTGTCCACAGGCCCAGCTCCTCAGAGGACACCGCCGGTTTGTTCCAGACAACTCGACCATTGAAATCCGCCAGAAATGCCAACCAAATGCGCATGTCCTGGCGAACCTCGGCCGAGAGCCTCGTGCGATGGTGACCCTCCTTCAGGCCGACCATGGCCTGAGCGATCGAGCGGGAAAAGGGGCGGGCCATCGGTATTACTCTCAGGGCAAAATTCAGCTGTCCCACCAGTTGTTGTAATTGCTGCAACTTAACCTTAGACTGACTAATACACGTCTCCAGGGATGCCCTGAACCTTAGCACTTTTTCTCTTGGTAAACGAAAACAACCCTCATCCGAGTCGAGCTCGATCCCCAGAAACTCGAGGCAAGTCGAAGGACCCACCGTCTTACCGGGTGCCAATGGCACACCAAAATGATTCATTAAGACACAAAATTCATTCAAGGCCTGACCACATTCCGGATCCCCGGCTGCCCCTAGAAACAAAAAGTCATCGAGATAATGCATAACCTGATGAAACCCCGTCTTCCTTGTGAAGACCCATTGCAGGAAACAACTGAACTGCTCAAAATAGGAACAAGATATAGAGCACCCCATCGGCATACATCTATCCATGTAATAGTGTCCCTGAAACATGAAACCAAGAAGACGCTGATCGTCTGGATGTACCGGGAGCAACCGGAACGCTGACTCAATATCAGATTTCGCCATCAGCGCACCGGGCCCTAGGCGATTCAATATGGCGACGGCCTCATCGAAAGATGCATACCGTACTGAACACACTGCCGGGTCTATCGCATCGTTTACGGAAAGACCACGTGGGGCCGACAAATTATGTATCAGCCAAAACTCACCCGGGTCCTTCTTGGGGACCACCCCTAACGGGGAACAAACAAAGTTAGCAACCGGTGGAACGTTAAACGGACCGGCGACTCGACCTCGAGCCACCTCTTTCCCAATCTTCTCTTGTACCACGGTCGTGTGCTGCAAGACTGATATTTGGTTTTTACATTTCGCTAAACCCTGAAACTCCCCCACTGGGATGCGGAAACCATATGAAAACCCGTTCCGCAACACCCCAGCGGAAGCGTGATCCGGGTATTCGCTGAGCCAAGGAATCATTGCCATGGTATCAATCGGAGTAGGTAAAGGCGCCCCTCGGACTATTTCAGACCTGTTTGGCGCCTCCTCTACCCCCGTTATCACCCGTTTTGGCTCTGCACATGGACTCAGGATGGGACGCTTGCCCACACCCACTACATTCGTGCCTAAATTTGCATGACCCCTGGGGCCTCGTACATTTACCCCTGTTAAAATTCCAACAACTCCCCTTTTTACCTGTGGTGCCGTTCGGCCTGGAGTGGTATTCGTTACTCGCGCCTGATCGAAAGGGGGTCCCAGAATATTGGCGGGAGGACTCCCCCACACTACTCCCTACCAATGGCAAATTCAACATACCAGTATCCGCCATTTTTGACCATGACACAGAATCGTAACAATCCCAAGTTAAGTTTTTATCATGTTCTTTCGCTTTTCTGAAAATATTATCGTAACAGAACCACTGATTGCCCCCATGTGACACAGAATACCCCATGATCCGTGACTGATAAATCGGCAATTCAGACAGCAATTCGGGCCTACGTTCGCCCAGGATGGATGTAAAAATCCCCCACGCCTTGCCCCAATTGCCAATGTTTTCATTTACCTTGAAGGCGGCCATCTTTGCGCGCCAAACACCCGGATGCATGAGCTCCTTTTGGCTCTTTACATATTCCATCTCATAATGATCGGTAAGCAACGAGAAGATGTTTACATACTCATCTGCCCATATCTTCTCCTTAATAGCTAGAGGGACATGTTGACCCAACTTTTCCCTTCGTGACGGGGCAGACTCATCCCTCGCAATCGGCAATGGCCGCTTACCTGAACCGGAAGCTGTATCAGCGGCTGAGCCTATCCCAGGTGGCTTTCCTCCTGCCGCGGCCGGCGTGATAACTGGCGATGCTGCCTTCGCCGCCTCCCTTGTTTCACGCAGTTGCCTCATCAAAACCCATGCGTCATCAGCCGTGGCGCCCTCGTTATTTTTACCCAACCACGCTGCTAATTGTGCTGCCAGCTCGGGCGGCATATCCTCCCCGGACACAGGGGTGACCACCACGGGAATCGGGTTCCCCTCCGCCGGCACCGGAGTTGGCTCTTGGAGCGGGGTACAGGGAACCGGGATGTCCCCTCCAGCTGCCCCCCTTCTGGGCCTCTTGCCTTTTCCTCCCGGAGCTGCTCCAGCCAACGGACGTTTCGGCCCCTCTTCTCCATCTTTCTCCGCCATTCGCTTCTTTAGGTCGGTCACCTCCTTCATAAGAACACGCAGCATCTGGTCGGTAGTCATTCGCTTTCCGACTTTCTTAGGCATTCTCCAACAGAGTATCTGTAAGACAAACAAGAAAGATTACCACACTCAAAATTGGCTCTTCGTTCCGTCTCGAGCTCACGTGCAGCGAGGGGGTGCAGCTTCAGAGCACAGGAACAAGAGGATGCGTTCTTGGCTTGTTGCTCCTTTTATCCGTCTTCAGGGCGGGCGTAAACCCGCCCCTGCCTGCCCCTAGGGCGTGGCCGGCCGCGCCAGTGTCTAGGCCAGCCCACTCTAGGGCGGGAAAAAGCGCACCCCGGCTACGCCGCTTCGGGCATACCAGCCGAGGCTCGCCTCCCGCCCACAAATCGGCTTCCCGGGGGGCTCGTGGTACTCAGCCATACGTTCGGGGGGAACGAATGGTCGCCCCTTTCCACATACACAAGTGAAATTAGGCCTCTCACTTGATTTCATCTGAAACGTGGCAATTTCCTTCTGAAAATTATCTGTACTGGAAACCTGTACATTATCTTCAACATTACCCTCTACTTCAGGGTCAATTTGAACATTCTCATCTTTACTACCAAAGTAACAAAACTCAATTTCTTCACAAATATTCTTCACATCTATTTCAGAACCATGCAAAAGAGCAGCACATAATTGTTTAAGCATAATTGCTGGACTCTTAGCATAATACAACATTCTCACTAATTTTCTCACTTTATTATGATGCACTGCTAGCATCCTGAAATGATGAAAAACACTCTGGCATACTCTCCTGGAACGACAAGCCAGTGAATGACCACGCAAACCTGTCATTTGTCTCACTCTGCAAGGATCTAAATCTTGCAACAACTTCATTTTCTGCTTCAAACTTTTCTTATTAAATGTCCGTATAAAATCACAAAGCAAATTGATGGAAACCTGTCGCACACTGCAAATAGAACTACACTTCCAAATGTACACAGGACCCTTAGGACGTCTTCCTAAAACCTCATCACTTAGCGCCTCTTCTGTCTCTGTTGTCACAAGTTTTTCTTTTTCAACTGGACAACCATCCTTTACTTCATAAGCTCGACCACTGGTGTCAACTGCAAACACCAAATCATTATCCTGAAAATAACTCTCCTCATTAAAAAATGCCTCACAACTTGAACTATGCATCCATTCTCCGGAAAAAACTTCACAAAAGTTACTACGATTTACTACTCTCTTCCATCTACTTTTTGTTTTGAAATCAGAAATTACCTTGCTTAGTTTCCTAATTCTATTGATTACCAAAATAAACAACTTTCGCTTAATTTCAAAAGCATGATCAATAATGTTCTCTACATTTTTCTTCTTCTTATAAAATGCCACTTTCTGTTGGCCTTTCTTAATATTTTTTAATAAATTAACTATTATCCTGTTACGGAACATTCGTTTTCGAATGTCCCTAAACTGTTGTTTCCTTCTACTATCATGCACAGAGTTATCTCTTCCTCTACCAGTAACATTTTTGATGAGTCTTTCCTTTCCATTTAAATTGCTTTTCTTTTTCTGAACTGAAACATTTTTGCGATAAATACTTTTTTTACTAAAAATATTTCTTAAGAATGATTTTGTGCTCTTACCCGGAGCTTTCTTGGTGTTTTGATAAATATTTGGGGAAGAGGACTGCTGCAATAAAAGATCATCCTGCTGTCTTTGACGTTTTCTAGCCTTTCTAATTCGATTTTTCGTAGGCATTTTTCAAAATATGAAAAGATCTGCAGTTGAATCTGTGGAAAAATATAATAAAAAATGTTATTAACCACTATTACCAAACAGTAAATGAATAATAGTCATCAAAAACTTAATGCCCTACTTATTATTTAACATAGCAAATCTTTTGCACCAGCACTGCATCACAAAAATGACACACAGTGGTACAAAACAGGCATACAACAATCATAAATCTCTCCCTAACATTTTAAATGATTAATTCAGGATGACGATAAGGTGTGGCCTATCTAAAGGTTTGTTTAGGCCCAGATCTTTGGACTGGGGTGAATGTGTGTCATTGATCCACATTCGGTCCATCGCCTGTTTTGTTTATTTGAGGTGAGGCCAACACATGGTTGCAGATAAGATTTTCACTGAAGAAAACAAAGGAGATAATACATGTGAAGGCCTACCAATGAAGTAAGTCATTATTTGAAATCAATTACATTTCTGGATATGTCCTGCTAGAGCTTCATAGGTTGTTTTGGGTAATATTTATAAGGCATTTGAGTGTCTATTATGTTATTTTACCCTTTTTAAATGGAAAGCGTACCTCATGGGGCAAGTTTCTTGTAAATACGCTCCCACCTGCGGTTGGCAAATTTAGATTTTGATTATGCCCTTACACCATTTTTGGGACATTATTACCATGCCTATGTAACTCCCATAATCAAAATCTAAATTTGCCAACCGCAAGTGGGAGCGTATTTACAAGAAACTTGCCCCATGAGGTACGCTTTCCATTTAAAAAGGGTAAAATAACATAATAGACACTCAAATGCCTTATAAATATGACCCAAAACAACCTATGAAGCTCTAGCAGGACATATCCAGAAATGTAATTGATTTCAAAAAATCGTTTTTAAACACAGCATATAAATCAATTGTATACCTGCATTCAAGAGGAAATGACTGAAAATGTCCTTGAGACACATGAAAGCGTTTTTTGGAATGCCCTAACACCATTTTTTTGACATTATTAACATGGCTATGTAACTCTCATAATCAAAATCTAAATTTGCCAACCGCAAGTGGGAGCGTATTTACAAGAAACTTGCACCATTAAGAACGCTTTCCATTTAAAAAGGAAAAATAACATCATAGACACTCATATGCCTTATAAATATGACCCAAAACAACCTATGAAGCTCTAGCAGTACATATCCAGAAATGTAATTGATTTCAAATAATCGTTTTTAAACACAGCATATAAATCAATTGTATACCTGCATTCAAGAGGAAATGACTGAAAATGTCCTTGAGACACATGAAAGCGTTTTCTGGAATGCCCTA
The DNA here is from genome assembly GCF_964263255.1 of Lissotriton vulgaris. Lineage (NCBI taxonomy): Eukaryota > Metazoa > Chordata > Amphibia > Caudata > Salamandridae > Lissotriton > Lissotriton vulgaris. The sequence continues at coordinate 30,371 of NW_028254589.1, forward strand.
GCACCATTTTTTGGACATTATTAACATGGCTATGTAACTCCCATAATCAAAATCTAAATTTGCCAAGCACAGGTGGGAGCGTATTTACAAGAAACTTGCACCATGAAGAACGCTTTCCATTTAAAAAGGAAAAATAACATCATAGACACTCATATGCCTTATAAATATGACCCAAAACAACCTATGAAGCTTTAGCAGTACATATCCAGAAATGTAATTGATTTCAAAAAATCGTTTTTAAACACAGCATATAAATCAATCGTATACCTGCATTCAAGAGGAAATGAATGAAAATGTCCTTGAGACACATGAAAGCGTTTTCTGGAATGCCCTAGCACCATTTTTTGGACATTATTAACATGGCTATGTAACTCCCATAATCAAAATCTAAATTTGCCAAGCACAGGTGGGAGCATATTTACAAGACACTTGCCCCATGAGGAATGCTTTCCATTTAAAAAGGAAAAAATAACATCAAAGACACTCACATGCCTTATAAATATGACCCAAAACAACCTATGAAGCTCTAGCAGTACATATCCAGAAATGTAATTGATTTCAAAAATCGTTTTTAAAAACAACATATCTGTTTCAGCTTACATAAGAGACCATGGAATGGGCTCCATGTACAACAATAACTTGTGTTACTGCATGCCAGAATGCTACACCGAATATGCAATTACAATTTCTCAAAGTAACAAAATCTATTTGTATATCACTAGAGACAAAGCCACATTTTAAAAACACAGCTTTCTTCATCATTTTCTCCTTAAATCATACTATTCTCTATCTAAAATAAATACATCTTTTCTCACCTTAGCAAATACTTTTTGAGTTTTGAAAACAGTCTCAGAAATACACCAAATTGTCTTCAGCAGAAGAAAAAGGATGCACTCCAGAGGCTGCAGCTATTGAAAGCACAGAAATACAGATATTCATTTCACATATCTCTCATATTAGCCAATCATAACTCTTCCCTCACTTTTTTCAAATCAAAACCCTTCCCCCCTCTGCCCTCTCTGCCTTTTTTCCATAGCAACCACCTCCTGGAACACCTCTCATGTATGCAAATTCACACAACAATGTTTCAATTGAACTCTGAACTCTCAGTGCACCTGCGTATCCAGTGCAATCTTTCATTAAATGTTTCTTCCTTGACCATTCAAATTACATCTTTCAAAGAACACATCCATGCACCCTAACTTTCTGTTTTCAGAAATGGAAATGCACCAATCACTGCTAATGAATCATTAGCATTGGAAATCCACAGTTTTTTTTCTTTACAAACTCCTACTGTTTCAACTGCCCTTTCATTACTACACTTCATCTGACTGCAGCCCAACCTTCTCCCACCATGTTTAAGGTCTGGATTGTTGGACATAGTTACATCCACTGGGCTCAAAGGTATGCTGAGAACAGAAATTTACACAACCTCAATTTACAAGATGTGGAAATTAAGTGGTTGGGCCAAAGAGGATTAAAATGTCACCAATTGATACCATTGGTGAAAACCTTTATGCATTTGCCAAAACCTGACCTGTTAATAGTGCACTGTGGAGGTAATGATTTGGGCACTTTGACTGGGGTAGGCCTGGAAATCAAATGCTTTTAAAGGACACCTTTGAGCAATTAATGGCACTTTTTCCTCAAACTGCCTTGGTATATTCCAATATATGCCAAAGACAGAAATGGAGGTGGTCCAACCAATTTTGTCCACAAATTGAGAAAGCGAGGAAGCATGTAAACATATCTGTTTCAGCTTACATGAGAGACCATGGAATGGGCTCCTTGTACAACAATAACTTGCGTTACTACATGCAAGATATCTACAGAGGAGATGGAGTTCACTTCTCAGATGAGGGCAACAGAATTTTCATTCTGAATTTAAGACTGTGCATTGGTACCTACTTATAAGTACCTAAATGTACCATAAACCCAAAAGCTCTTCTCAGAGCTACCCTTCATCTGATCACTCACAATTATTATTTTTCTCTAACTTTTTTCTGTAATTTTCAACAAACTACGCTCAAAGAGCGCTACCCGGTACGCGAACTGGAAGCTAACCGCGCAAAATTTAAAAAAAAAAGTTTTTTCTTCGCACATATGGTCCTCCTCAGCCACCCTCAGAAAACCTAGGGGGTCAAAATACTTGTACCGTGCCCCCTTATACCCATTCCGAACATTATTTACCCTCCATTTTATATCTTAATTCGACCGAAACACAAAATGGTGGACTCCCGTTACGCTCCTAGTTCGCGGACCGGACCGCTTCCCGGGAAGCGGTCCAAAAAAAAGGTGGGAAAGTAATTCACAGAAAAATGACTGGAGACACTCTCACCAAATATAGATTAGCTTATACTACATAACAATCCCTTTCATTTTCTCATATTTGATTGACATTCCATTTAGCCATTAAGTCTATAGACCTCTCTAAATACCGTGAGGTAAATTACTTCACAAAACACATCTGAAGTGTTGGAATTGACAACCAATGAAAATGTTACTTTCATTTTCTACTTATATTACCTGACATTTGATTGGTTATATACCTGAATATATATAAAGGAAGAGAAGAAAACACAGCCATTTTGACTACTACTTCTTGTTGTACATCACATTTGAATAGCTACCATACACTTCAACTTGTTTGTGAAGGTAAGTTGTTATTTTTAAAACTGAAGTATATTGTGCACTATAACTTAATATGGTAGACTTTTTCTGATAGATATACACTATCCCTCTGTAGTAGTTATGGATTTAGATAGACTTCTCTGTTATAGTTATGAATGGAGTTAGGCTTCTCTTGGTTAAATCACATACACTTTTTTATAGTCCTATTTCCACTCTGATACTATACACTGCCAAAAGAAAAATTCACTGATAAAAACTGCCTATCTAAAATTAATCCCAACAGTGCCCTATCTCTACTAATATATATTTTTTTAATCATAATTTCAGGCAAAATGGAAGGCGAGCAACAAGTTAAATTTACAATTCTACTGGAGGAGAGCAGCCAAGAAAAAATTGATGATTTTATGGATCAAAGTAGAGACCAGGAACTACTACAATGTGTTGAAGCAGTGGATAACCTGCTTCAAAATGAGAACATGTTAGACCCTATATTCAATTTTGAAATTTCGGACACTGAAATGTTAGAAAGTTTAATGAATTATGAAACACAATCAAAATAAAAAAAAAATACTTTAAAAAAAAGAAAACAAAAAAAACCAACAAAAACAACAAACAATTAACATACAGTATTTGAAAAGTCTATCATTCTATTATCCTTATAGTACGCTGCCCAGAACGCTTTCCGGTTCGCGTACTAGGCGCTCACCACGCAAAAATAAATTTATTTTTTTTTGACCCTGCTGGGCCCTTTTTAAACCTCCACATAAAACCTAGGGGGTCAAGGAGGATCTACTATGCCCCCTTATGGTAATTTCCCCCTTTGTTTTGGCCTCCTCTTGTCTCTCGATCCTACCAAGAGACAAGATGGCGGCCGCTCCGGACTGTTTAGAATGTTGACAGACACCAGAGAGCCAATCAGCTTCGCATCGCAAAGTTCCGTTACCCGAAAAGTACGCAAACCGGATCGCTGCCCGGAGCGCTGTTACAGATATATATCTTACTTTGAACGTTAATTTCTCAAAATCCACTGGAGCACATATATTGAGACCTAGCAAAGGCACATCGGGCTAACAGTCCCTACAATTTTGCCAAGTTTCGTGCAAATCCATTCAGCCGTTCGAGCTAAAAGTGAGGCCAACCGCCCTATGGAAATTAACATGGGAAAAACGCGTTTTGGGACCCCCCTTTTTTCTCGGCCCCCCCTCGACGAACACCCCCCAAATTTCCAGGAGCTGCTCAGAAACAAAATGTACCATTTTCCAGAAAATTTCAGCCGATTCCGTCCACAAACGCCAAAGTTATTAGACATAGAATTTTCAGAAATCCCATAGGGAAAAAATCCTAACTATATATACCTACTGGCGACCGCCAGTAGGTAATATATATATATTACCTACTGGCGATAGCCAGTAGGTATATATAGTTAGGATTTTTTTTCCTATGGGACTTTTGAAAATTCTATGTCTAATAACTTTGGCGTTTGTGGACGGAATCGGCTGAAATTTTCAGGAAAATGGCACATTTTGTTTCTGAGCAGCCCTTTAAAATTTGGGGGGGTTTCGTCAAGGGGGGCCGAGAAAAAAGGGGGGTCCCAAAACGCGTTTTTCCCATGTTAATTTCCATAGGGCGTTTGGCCTCACTTTTAGCTCAAACGGCTGAATGGATTTGCACGAAACTTGGCAAAATTGTAGGGACTGTTAGCCCGATGTGCCTTTGCTGGGTCTCAATATATGTGCTCCAGTGGATTTTGAGAAATTAACGTTTTAAAAAATTTATATATGTGACAGCGTCCTGGATAGCGCACCAGTTCGCGTACTTTTCGCGTAACGGAGCTTTGCGAAGCAAAGCTGATTGGCTCTCCGGTGTCTGTCAACATTCTAAACAGTCCGTAGCGGCCGCCATTTTGTCTCTCGGTAGGATCGAGAGAAAAGAGGAGGCCAAAACGAAGGGGGAAATAAAGGAAAGGGGGCAAGGTAGACCCCTTCTGACCCCCTAGGATTGATGAGGGGGATATTAAAGTGCCCCGCGGGTCCCAAAAAAAAAAAAAAACATTTGTTTTTTTCGTGGGGTGCACCCGGTTCGCGTACCGGAAAGCGGTCTGGGGAGCGTACTATAAGGAAACAAGGATGATTGACTTTTAACTTATTGTATGTTTATTGATTGTTCGTTTTGTTTTTTTTTTTGGTTTTTTTTATTTACGTAGCTACATGTAGGTACCAATGCAGAGTCTATAATTTAATAAATGCCGTTTCCTTTGTAAATATCTTGCCTGTTGTTATAAAAGTTATTGTGGTATATGGAATTCATACCATAGTCTGTCTGGAAAGCCGAAACAACATGGTGGCAGGAGATGATAAAGAGATGTTAAATACACATTGGGGATTATATAGTGGGAGAAAGGAAGTAACTATGAACAAAGCTAGTATGTAACACCAAAAAGTTGCACAGTATATTTTAAGTCTGACTTCACGTTATAATGCATTTGCTACTAGTTTTCAATATACATATAAAAATAAATAATGTGTCAAACAATTTTTGAATTAAGAAATTAAAATTTATTTTTCATTTTGTTTTTCAAAATTTAAAAGAAAATCTAAAAAATCGTGATAATTTTTTTCTTCATTTTTCAGTAGAAAATCTACTGCATCCACACATTGCACAAGTTCATTGTTTATTGTGTCGTCGTAGAAATCCATGTCAACTTCTGTCTCCATTTTTTTTTCTGTTTCAGTTTTCATGTTGTTTTGTTGTTCTTCCATTTTCAATTCTGAAAAATGAATTTTTAAAAAATATATCAGTACAGATAGGGCACTGTTGGGTTTCAGTACAGATAGGAGGTATGGTTAATTAAAAAGTGTTTTTTTCTTTGGGCAGTTTATGGTATCAAATTGGAAGTAGAAATATGAAGAAAATTATCAAATAAACTCTTAGTCAATTCTGAATTATACTATAGAAGTCTAACTCTATCCTTAACTCAGGGCTGGCGCTAGGCATGGGCAGCGTGGGCTGCCGCTCATGGTCTCGCACTCAGCCCACCAGCATGGGGCCACGCACTGGTGATGTGTCCTTTTGTTTTCCTGGAGATATATGATAAAGAAAGGTGTCGCCTGCAATTAAGGTCCATTGGAGGGGGCCCCCTCCTTGGGCCTCCCATGGATGGTGTCAGGAGGTATAGGGGAGGGAGAAGGAGACGCTCCCTCAATTGCAAGGAGAACATTCACAGACACTGAGGGGGCCCCATTGTCCAGCATTTTTGCGCACCCACAGTTTTAACTTTTAGACCACAATCAATTCTCACACCTATGAAGGTGTGAGAAATGCATGTGGAGTAAAAGTTAAAACTGTGGGGGCGTCAAAATGCTGGACAATGGGGCCCCCTCAGTGTCTGTGAACGTTCTCCTTGCAAGGGGCCACTTATGTAAATTGGAGGGGGCGTCGCGCCCGTTCCTTTTTAGCCCAGCGCCTCGCAAATCCTAGGACTGGCCCTGCCATAACTAAAACAGAGAAGTCTATTTTTTTCTATAAGTATTACAGAGTGATAGAATATAACTGTCAGAAAATGTTTTTCTAATTAGCTTTCAGTACAGAACATACTTCAATTTTTATAAATAATATCTTACCTTTTAAATATAAGTTGAAGTTATCAGTTGATTTTTTGTTGTTATGCACTTCACGAAGTAGTAGTCAAAATGGGTGTGTTTCTCTCTCTTTGTATATATATATTCAGGTACATAACCAATGACATGTCATGATATAATAGTAGAAATTGAAAGTAATCTTTTAATTGGTTGTCATTTCCAACACTTTCGATATGTTTTGTGAAGTAATTTACCTCAGGGATTTTAGAGAGTTCGACATGCTAAATGGTTAAATGGTATTCCAACAATATTTGTGAAAATGGTAGGGATTGGTATGTAGTATGAGCTAATGTTTAATTGGTGAAAGTGTCTCCAGTAGTTTTTCTGTAAATTACTTTCCCACCTTTTTTGAGCGAGTGCTTGTCAGTGTGTTTCCCGGTACGCGAACTTGCAGCGTTACGGGAGTCCTCCATTTTGTGTTTCGGTAGAATTGAGATACAAGATGGAGGGTAAATAATGTTCAGGATGGGTAGATTGGGGTAGTTTAGACATATCCTGTCTCCCTAAGTTTTCTGAGGGTGGCTCAGAAGGCTCATATATGTCATTAAAAAAAATTGTTTTTTATCGCGTGGTTAGCTGCCGGTACGCGAACTAGTTAGCGTACCGGGAAGCGAATATAGGTGAAAATAAGTGAAAAAAGGTACATTCGAAATTTCAAAAGAGTACACTAAGTTAAGGTAGCTCTGAAAAGAGCTTTTGGGTTTTGTGTATGTTCTAGAAACTTATAAGTAGGAACCAATACACATTCTTAAATTTAGTATGAAAACTTTGTTCCCCTCATCTGAGAAATGCACGCCATCTCCTCTGTAGATATCTTGCATGTAGTAACGCAAGTTATTGTTGTAGATGCAGCCCATTCCATGGTCCCTCATGTAAGCTGAAACAGACTTATTTACATGCTTCCTTGATTTTTCTATTTGTGGACAAAATTGATTGGACCACCTCCATTTTTGTCTTTGGCATATATTGGAATATACCAAGGCAGTTTGAGGAAAAAGTGTCATCAAATGCTCAAAGGTGTCTTTTAGGAGCATTTCCAGACCTACCCCAGTCAAAGTGCCTAAATCGTTTCCGCCATAGTGCACTATTATGAGGTCAGGCTTTGGCAAATGTAAAAAGGTTTTCACCAATGGTATCAATTGGTGACATTTCAATCCTCTTCGGCCAATCCATTTAATTTCCACATTTTGTAAATTGAGGTTGTGTAAATTTCTGTTATCAGCATACCTGTGAGCCCAGTGGATGTAGCTATGTCCAAGAATCCAGACTGAAAACATGGCTAGAGGAGTTTTTGCTGCAGGCAGATGAAGAGTGGGAATGAAATGTCAGTTGAAATAGTGAAGTTTGTAATGAAAAAAAACTGTGGAGTTTAAGTGCAAATGATTCATTAGCAGTGATTGGTGTATTTCCATTGCTGAAAACAGAAAGTTAGGGTGCATGGATGTGTTCTTTGAAAGATGTAATTTGAATGGTTAATAAAAAATGATGTTATGAAAGATTTCAGTGGATTAGCAGGTGTACTGAGAGTTCAGAGTTCATTTGAAACATTGTTGTGTGAACTTGTGAACATGAGAGGTCTGGCAGGCGGTAGTTGCTATGGAAAAGAGGTAGAAAGGGCAGAGGGGGGAAGGGTGTTGATTTGAAAATAGTGAGGGAAGAGTTTTGATTGGCTGACATGAGAGATATGTGTGATGAATATCAGCGTTTCAGTGCCTTTGTTGGTTCCAGCCTCTGGAGTGCATACCTTTAATTCTGCTAAAGAATAATTGGTGTGTTTCTGAGTCTGTTTTCAATTTCAAAAAGAATTTGTAAAGGTGAGTTATCGTTTATATATTTTAGATAAAGACTAGTATGCTTTTTTGCGTAAATAAGAAAGTCAGCTGTGTATTTAAAATGATGCTTTGTGTCAAGTGTTTTGCATTCTGCTTTCAAAGGTGATTTTGGATTCTTTTACCAATTGTAATTGTAGATAATGTAAATTATTAGTACTGACAAGGTGTGTATGTACATAGGAGCTGTGCTGTGTTTTCAAATTATGATCAGAAAATCGTTTTTAAGGAAAAGGCATGCTTTAAAAAATTATGAGAAACTATGTACTTGTGATGTGACTCCTGCAATGCGTCGCTTTTGCGGAACAGATATATGATGCATTTGTGTTGGTATTGTTACGGTGTATATGTAAAAAATGATGCATAAGTGTTGCACGGGCATTGTAAATACTCTCCTATGTGTGCTTAGCAATTTCAAGTCACTTCCCCCGGGTTCAATGGCCTTGGGAATACGTCCCCATGTGTGTCTGGTCATTTGAAGTAACTTTCCCCGTGCTGCAAGGCCCTTGTAAATACACCCCTATGTGTGCCTGTAAAATTTTCATTTTGATTGTTTGAGTTACATAGCCATGTTAAAAGTTATTGAAAAAATGGTGCAAGTATCTTAAAAAAACGTTTTGATGTGTATTAGGGCATTTTAAGTCAGTTCCCCATGAATGTAGGTGTATAATTGTTTTACATAAAAGGTTTAAAAACTTTGCTTGAAATCAAATGCATGCACACTTAGGGCCCGATGTAGGTGGTCGTTTCAGGCCATTTACCGACCGGTTACGGCCGATTTCGGCCGTTTCCGACCGGTAAATGGCCAATCGGTATGTAGGGGCCTAAATCCAAGGCCACATGTATATTTTAAATGATGTTTTGCGTCAAGTGTTTGCATTATGCTTTGAAAGGCGATTTTGCATTTTTTTACCAATTGTAATTGTAGTTAATGTAAAGTATTAGTACTGATAAGGTGTGTATGTAATAGGAGCTGTGCTGTGTTTTCAAATTATGACCAGAAGAGTCCTACCTACATATGGGTGGCTTTAAATCGGTATATTTATCGATGTTTTATTTTACCGAATCGGTAAAATTACCGATTCGGTAATATATTGCCCCTTACATGACAAATTTTGTTATCTGGTCGGTAACGGCCGAAAATACCGTTTTTCGGTCGTTACCGACCGACCTACATCTGGCCCTTAAAGTCTTAGGCCCGATGTAGGTAAATCTACATTTACCACTTCATAAATATCGAATCATACCGAATCGGTATTCATGAAGTGGTAAATTAGAGGGGGGGAGATTCGGTATTTACAGATTCTGTAAATACCGATTCGGTATCCCCCATTGCTTCCTATGGGCCTTGAAGCCCATAGGAATCAATGGGCATTACCGAATCGGTAATTACCGATTCGGTAATTACCGATTTGTGCAAGGGTGCAGGGGGTGTCACTTTGACACCCTCCAGCACCCCAAAAAAAGGCATGTGAGCCATGTGGCACACAGACATGCCCTAAGGGCATGTCTGTCTGTCACATGGCATAGGTGTGCATGCACACATGTGCATGCACACCTGGATTCGGTATTTTAACACCCAATTGGATTGGGTGTCAAAATACCGAATCTGAAGGGCCTGTGGGACTGAAAGTAGTCCCACCTACATCCCAAATTAAAAAAATCGGTAAAATTACCGATTCGGTATGTTGGGATTCGGTAATTTTACCGAATCGGTAAAATACCGAATCGGACAAAAAAAGGTCCCCTACATCTCAGTAGGCCAAATACCGGTCGGAAACGGCCGAAATCGGCCGTTTCCGACCGGTATTTGGTACCTACATCGGGCCCTTAGAGACAGATTTATGATGGTTGTGCGCCTCTTTTGTGCTGTTGGTGCGTCACTTTTGTAATGCAGGAGAGATTTACAAGAAGCACCATGTTGCAAAACAGCAGCCGCGGGTCGAGGAGGGAGTTACGGTGAGGCAGGCATGTGGGGAGGGGGAGGGGCAGGGTGGAGGGACGTAAACACTGGCATATGGATTATTGCAGGTAAGTACACAATTTAATGTGTGTAAAGTTTTATGTGGGCTTTTTTTGCAGGGTGGGTAGTCATTTGCATGAAAGCCCTGTAATACTATCACTATCACAGTAAAATTAAAAAAATTTAATGAATCATCTTTATAGCGTTGCTGAATCAAATTCTTACTGTTGATTTACTGTTTGGTATTAGTGGTTAATAGCATTTTTTATTATATTTTACCACAGATTCAACTGCAGATTATTGAGAAATTAGACAATGCCATCTAAAGATAGAATCCGAAAGTCTACGAAACGTCAAAGACAGCAGATTACTACATTTTTGCAGCAGTCCTCTACATTTAAATCACCTCAACGCACGAAGAAAACTTCGGGTAAGCGAACAAAATCATTTCTTAGAAACATTTGTAGAAACAAAAGTATAACTACAGAACAAGTTTTAGTGCCGAAAAAGAGAGCCAATCTAAATGGAAAGGAAAGGCCCGTCAAAAAAGTTTCTGCTACAGCTGGAGATAACTCTGTGCATGGCAGTAGAAGGGAAAATGTATTCAGGGACATTCGTAGGCGAATGTTCCGCAACAGGGTAATTGTCAATTTGCTAAAACAATTCAAGAAAGGCCAACAGAAAGCGGCATTTTATAAGAAAAAGAAAAATGTAGAGAAAATTATTGATCAGTCTTTCGAAATTAAGCGAAAGTTATTTATTTTGGTAATTGATAGAATTAGGAAACTAAACAAGGTAATCTATGTTTTCAAATCAAATAGTAGATGGAAGAGAGAAGTAAATCGAAGTAATTTTTGTGATGTTTTCTCAGGAGAATGGATACATAGTTCAAATAGTGAGGCATTTTTTAATGAGGAGAGTTATTTTCAGGACAATGATTTGGTGCATGCAGTTGACACCAGTGGTCGAGCTTATGAGGTGAAATACGGTCAACCGGTTGAAAAAGAAATACTTGTGTCTGCAGATGCAGAAGAGGCGTTAAGTGATGAGGTTTTAGGGAGACGTCCTAAGGGACCATTGTACACCTGGAAGTGTAGTTCTATTTGCAGTGTGCGACAGGATTCCATCAATTTGCTTTGTGATTTTATACGGACATTTCATAAGAAAAGTGTAAAGCAAAAAATAAAGATGTTGCACGAATTAGATCCTTGCAGAGTGAGACAAGTGACAGGTTTGCGTGGTCATTCACTGGCTTGTCTTTCCAGGAGAGTATGCCAGAGTGTATTTCATCATTTCAGGATGCTAGCAGTGCATCATAATAAAGTGAGGAAATTAGTGAGAATGTTGTATTATGCTAAGAGTCCAGCAATTATGCTTAAACAATTAAGCAGTGCTCTTTTGCATGGTTCTGAAGTAGATGTGAAGAATATTTGTCAAGAAATTGAGCTCTGTTACTTTGCTGGTAAAGAGAACAATGTTGATATTGAATCACTAGAAGAAGGTAATGTGGAAGACAGTGTACAGATTTTCAGTACAGATAAGTTTCATAAGGATATTTCCACGTTTTTGGTGAAATCAAGTGAGAGGCCTAATTTTACTTGTGTGTGTTGTCGACGGACTTATTATAAGAATCAGACTAAGTTAGTGGATATATATGCAAAAAGTTATATGGAAAACAATAGTGAACGGAAGGATTTTGCCACATACTTGATGGTAGAAAATTGTTTTGATTTGGGAGCGGACCAACGTATGTGTACTTATTGTTTTAACAAATTAAACCAAAACCAGATGCCTTCTAGGGCGGTTCATAATAATCTGGAATTGGTAGAGATTCCTTCTGAATTGAAGGATTTAAATACTTATGAATCTATTTTGATTCAAAGTGTGCATCCCTTTCAAGCTATTGTAAGAATGGAGCCAAAGACAGGGAAGTTGCCTCCATCAGATTTACAGAGAGGATTAAAGGGAAGAGTTGTTTATTTGCCTCTAGATTTGAACAAAAACATTAACACAATTGGAGTAGAGAAAGTGGAAGAGGAACCTCTAGTTATCATAGTTAATGGTGTTCCGACAAAGAGTAAGAAAATATGGCAAGATTTAGTGGATGTTAGGAAAGTCAAAAAAGCAACATTGTATTAAAAAAATAATAATAAGTACTATAAGAATGTATATGTTGCAGAAGAGGAAGTAAGTGAGGAAGAGGATAGCAATTTGTGTCCTGGTCAAATTGAAAAAGTAGAAGCCTCTAAAAAGGAAGACATTTATGAACATTATAGTGTTCATCCTTTGCGTTCCAAGGAAGCTATGGGGAATGCTATTGAGTTGTTTCAAATGAAACAAGCCAAAGGGAGTCCCATTAGTGTTTGGGAGGAAAGTTTGGAAGCTCGGTGTTTCCCACAGCTATTTCCCACAGGTCGAGGAGGACGATATGATGAGCGACCTGTTCAAATTCCTGCTTCAGAATACCGGACTTTACGATTGTATGCAGAAGATGCTAGGTTTCGACAATGCATTCCCTATTTGTTTCATCTCCTGTTTGAAAGCGATCTGTCAGGACTGTCATATGCAGTGAACCACATCTTGAAAAGTGGTATACAGATGCGAAACATCTCGGCAAGGGACTTTATGGATAAAGTCAATGTCCAAGACAGTATTTTGGATTCTCACCTAATTAATCTCATGGCGTGTCAGCGTGGTACTAATGAGTACTGGTACCGTCGTCATGGTGATTTAAAATGTATGCTGAGGAACTTAGGAACTCCGACATGGTTCTTCACTCTCAGCTGTGCCGAGTATAGCTGGGAAGACTTACTTGAATTTCTACGAGAGGCAAATGGAAACATTGAAAATATTGAATTCAAGACACCCGGAGAACTGTGCTCTTTAGATCCAGTGAATGTATGCAGGTACTTCAATCATAGATTTGAAGCGTTGATGTCTTTCATCATGAATAAGAAGAATCCACCACTTGGAGAGGTGTTGGATTTTTTCTGGAAAGGAGTACCAAGCAAGAGGTGCTCCTCATATACATATGCTGCTATGGATCAAGGATGCACCTACATTTGGAACAGATCCGGATGACTTAGTGATGAGTTTCATAGAACAGTATTCTACGTGTGCTGTTCCAAACGCAAAGGAGAAGAAAAGCCTAAGAGAACAAGTTCTACGTTTCCAAAGCCATCGTTGTGGAAAGTACTGTCGCCGTAAATTCATAAACAAGGACAAGTTCTACACCAAATGTCGTTTCAACTTTCCACGACCGGTGATTTCTAAAGGAAGAGTAAACAGTTTGATGTCCTCACTGCGACATTATGTGACGAGGAAATCACCCAAAAACACATACAATTTGAAAAGAAACGAAGAGTCCAAGTACATCAACGACTACAACCCTGTGATTTTGTCCATGTGGAATGCTAACATGGATATACAGTTTGTGGCTGACAACTGTATGGCTGTGGCTTGGTATGTGACATCTTACATCACCAAAAATGAAAAGACAGAATTGAAGGATATGTGGGAGGATATTTCCCATGAAAAGAGCCTCAGCAAGAAGTTGTACAGTTTCAGTTTGAAGATGTTGTCGCATCGAGAAATCGGAGCTTACGAATGTTCTGACCGCTTGTCTTCAGCAAGTCTCTATGCCAAATCCAGGAGTATTGTTTGGGCGAGTCTTGGTCTTGCTGCAACGCGAAATCGAGTTCTAAAACCTGTCCGGGAAATTGAGTATTTGGCGGAAAAGGAGCCAAACAGTACCGACATTTTGAAGACCAACATGTTGGATACATATTATCCAAATCGAAGCAGTCACCTGGAGAATGCTTGTCTGTATGATGTTCTTCAAAATTACGTTTTCAAAAGGAACATCAAAGAAGATATCGATAAAGGAGTGTATGCTGTAATTGGAAGTGAAGGATGTCTGGTCAAGCAAAAAAAAATGTCAATTGATAAATCATCGAAAATTGGATTGTGAATCTTCCGAAAGAAAAGAGTTTTTCTATTTAGCTCTTTTGCAACTTTTCAAGCCTTGGCGTGCAGAAGAGGAACTGCTTGGGGATTTTCTCTGTTACGAAGACTCCTTCAATGCAGCCAAGGAGTCCATAGAATGTCCTGTTTTTCCCAAATATCTACAAATGTTGAATACAGAAATTGAGCAGGAAGCAACAATTGCAGCCGAGATTGCTAGAGACAGTTCTCAGGACAGTCAGAGTTCTGTTTCATTGAGTCAGGATCCACTAGGAGAACCAGTTATCGAAAATGAAGCTGCCACTGCCATGATTGAAGTGGAAAGAGCCATGGCACATGCTCAGAAGGATGCAGTTAACTTAGAAGAATTGGAAAGACAACTCAACGTTGAGCAGAGGAAAATATATGACGAAGTTACCAGCCAAATTGAGCATGGATTAAGTCATGAGAAGGAAGAGTGCTCATGTACGTCGTTGAAGCCTGTTCGACTGTACGTGAGTGGAGAAGCAAGAACTGGAAAAAGTTTCCTCATTAAAGCAATTTCATGTTATCTGCAGAAAAGGACTGAATCATCGCTGTCTTGTGTTGTGACCGCTCCAACTGGACTGGCAGCTCATAACATTAAAGGGATAACTTTGCATCGGTTACTGATGCTGCCAGTGGAGCATGATAACAAATTACAATACCACACGTTATCTGGAGATGCTTGTTGTGAAGTATCTAGAGTCCTGAAGAAGATGAAACTTCTTATCATTGACGAAGTAAGCATGGTTTCAAATGTCATGCTTGCTTTTGTGCATTTGAGAATGCAGGAAGTTCTTAAAACAGAGTATGATGTGTTATTCGGTGGCAAACACATCATTGTTTTTGGTGATCTTCTGCAGCTGACACCAGTGAAAGGACAACCAGTGTTTAAACTACTTACACATGAAGATACCAAGAAGTGCCTAGGGAGCATTGGCAACGTTAACATATGGTTAAACTTCAGTTATGCTGAGCTGCGTGAAAATATGCGTCAGGCGAAGGACGAAGATTACAATAATATTCTGCAAGATGTTAGAATCGGGAAAGTGACTGAGCGTGGTAAAGAAGCTTTAAATGCACGCTTACTGTCAAATTTATATCCAGAAAAAGACGTTTTGCCAGAGGATATTTTTCAGAAAATTACTGAGAAGAAATCTGGAATATGTTTGATGCCAACTCTTGCAGAATGTTCCATCTTCAACAACAAAATGTTGAATTTAGAAAAACAAGACATTGTAAAACTTGAAGCTATTGACAAAATAGAGCATATGGGAGCAACAATTATTTTGTCAGAGATTTTAAAATCTAAATTGGATTCATTAGAGAAGACTATATCTAAAACTGCGGGTTTTGAAAAGACTTTGAATGTATGCTTAAATTGCCGAATCATTTTGAGAAGGAATTTACATGTTGAAAGAGGTCTGGTAAATGGATCAATGGGTAATGTTGTTGATTTTGAGAGATACAGAAGTAGAGATGGAATTGAATTTTTAAAAATTATATTTGATGGCATTGAGGAAGTACAGCTAATTGGTCGTTGCTCTGCTAGGTTTTTGCTTGTTAAAGACTTATATGTTCGCCGTAAGCAGTTTCCTGTTTGCTTGGCATATGCGGTGACAATCCATAAATCGCAAGGTTTAAGTGTAGACACTGCTTTGGTGAATATTGGCAGTTCTGTGTTCAAGGAGGGTATGGCTTATGTAGCATTGTCACGAGTCAGAACTTTATCGGGATTGTACTTGATTGTCTGTGATGTCACAAACATTTGTGCGGATCTAGATTGTGTTAAGGAATACAATAGGTTAAGAAGAGAGTATGCGCCACATTTGCCTCAATATCCTTTGTTTGAGAAACGTGTGTGTAAGCGTGGGAGGGGTGCTAGGGACAGTATCCGGGATAGGAACAGGTGCTGCAGCAGTAAGAGGCTGACTAGTATATTTTTTTAAGCTGGGTTTTATTTTGATAGTACGACGTGTTCTATAAGTTAGTCTCTCCCTCGCGAATACGGAGTTATCCGTGGTGGTGGTCTTCGTTGTCTTTTTATGGTCCCTGGGTACTGGTCTTCCTCCGGGGTCGTCTCTCACTGCAGTGAGGTCTCAGGGCTCCGATTATGGAAAGAGAAGAAGGAGAGAGGGACGCCGTTAGCCACTACTTTCTTATCCGCGTATGCCCAAAGGAACCCGGTGTATGTGCAGGGGGCACCCGTATTCACTAACGTGCTCTGGAGAGGGAGGAGAGGTGTGCGGTACAGGGGTAAGGGAAAAGGTACGAGGAGCGGGTAGCGGAAAGAGGGGGTTGGAGAATTGCGGAAGACGGACACACACTTAAGAAGGCTTTACGCTATCTGCACTATTTGCAGGGGCACCCTTTCTCCCCAACCAGCCCGCCAAACGCCGCCGTACCTGGCTAAGCCATACTCATCCCTCGGGAGTATGGCACGGCGGAACGTAGAATCGTTGGCCTCCTGGCTTTCCTCCACAGTCGATTCCTTCGGTTTTTCCGTCCTCGACTCGCGTCTCCGTGTTCCTCTCCTCGCCTGGTCCGGTCCTCGCTGTTCCGGTGTCGTCACACGCTGTGTAGAGGACTTCCCCCGAATTCATCCATCCGGGAGAGTAGACGTCATCAGGAGGCGGGGGCTCCTCTTCGTTGCTACACGCCCACTTAAAGGAACCCGGGGACGCTTCTTCGCTCGCGTCCTGCTGAAGCTCCCACGCATCCCTCGCTCTTTCAGTCTGTAGAGTAGAAGGGGAAATACCATCAGGGGTCCACCAGTCCTCCCGGCCTCCCTTCCCGACCTCGTTACACTCCTCCCCCCCTGGATTCTCCCGATCGGGGAGAATGGGCGCCCTCGACAGGTAGTCAGCGTTGCCATTGTCAGTCCCTTTTTTGTGCACAATCCTGAACGAAAAGGGCTGGAGAAATAAAAACCATCGTAACACCCTGGAATTCTGAGTCATGTTTTTCTGCATCCATTGCAAGGGTGCGTGGTCTGAGAAGAGAGTGAATGGTTTACCCTCCAGGTAATATCTCAACTTGTCTACCGCCCAGCGGATTGCCAGACACTCCTTTTCGACTGTTGGGTATTTGCATTCCCTGGGGTGGAGTTTCCTGCTTATGAAGAGGATGGGATGTTCCAATCCATCCTCGCCCGTTTGTGACAGAACTGCCCCTATGCCAACATTGGAGGCGTGTGTAGATAGGGAGAAAGTGTTCTCAAAGTCTGGTGGTATTAACACAGGGCTTGAGGTAATGGCCCTCTTTAGCACTTCAAAGGCTGAGGTGGCTTCCTGGGACGGGCACTTCCCTATGCTGTTCTTGGCGTTGTTTTTCAAGAGATCTGTTAAAGGGGCGGCAATCACAGCAAAATTCATGATGAACCGCCGGTAGTATCCTATCAGCCCAAGAAAGGCCCGGAGTTCCTTCTTTGAGGATGGAAAAGGCGTACTCGTGATAGCTCTTATTTTTTCCTCCTGAGGGGCGATGACCCCCTCTCCCAACATGAACCCCAGATATTTGACCCTGGGAAAAGCCGCCCTTGACTTTTTTGAGTTAACATGTAACCCGGCGGTTTGTAAGTCCAGTAGTATACGTTCTAAGTGTTCTAGGTGTCCCTTCCAGGTCTTGCTGAAGATGACAATATCATCTAGATACACTGAACTATACTCAGTGTGTGGAGCCAATACCGTGTTCATTAGCCTCTGGAAAGTTGCTGGGGCTCCATGGAGTCCAAAAGGTAGTACGGTGAACTCGAACAACCCATCGTCGGTGGCAAAGGCAGTTTTATGTCGGTCCTTTTCTCTTAGTGGGACCTGCCAATAACCCTTGGTTAAATCTAGAGTTGTGATGTACCTGGCTTCTCCTATCCTCTCTATCAACTCATCCACTCTGGGAATTGGAAACGCATCAAAAGAGGATATAGCGTTTAGGGCGCGAAAGTCCATACAAAACCGGGTGGACCCATCCGGTTTCGGTACCATCACTATGGGGGAGCTCCAGTTGCTTCTTGAGGGTCTAATGACTCCTAGTTGAAGCATGTCCCTGACTTCCTTTTTCACATCAACTCTTCGTGCCGCCGGAATACGGTAGGCCCTCTGTTTGACTACCTTGCCTGGTTCAGTGTCTATGCAGTGTTCTGCTAGATGTGTTCGGCCGGGTACATCCGAAAATATGGGGGAGAACTTTTGTAGTCTATGTAGTAGCTCTCCTTTTTCAGATGTTGACAATTCTGGATTAATGGGGAGCATCTCCAGAGTACTGCTTTTATCTGCTATTGGCAACGTTAGGTTTGCTGATTTGGGGGGGGACCCTATCC
Organism: Lissotriton vulgaris; assembly: GCF_964263255.1. Classification (NCBI taxonomy): domain Eukaryota; kingdom Metazoa; phylum Chordata; class Amphibia; order Caudata; family Salamandridae; genus Lissotriton; species Lissotriton vulgaris. The sequence goes on from NW_028254589.1 coordinate 48,731, forward strand.
ATTTCTTCAGGATATTGATATGAAAGGTTTGTTGTCTTCCTGGTGAAACTTGTAGGCGGTAGGTTGTTTTTCCTATAGTCTCTACCACTTCGTATGGCCCTTTCCATTCACTTCTGAATTTTTGAGTGGACGATGGAAGAAGGACCAATGCCCAATCACCCTTGTTCAGGACTCTCCATTTCTTGCCCTTGTCATATTGGTATCTCTGACTCTCTTGGGATTTCTCCAGGTTGGAGTAAGCTAGGTCCCTTAGCTTCCCTAGCCTGGATTTCAACTGGTTCGTGTACTCCAGCAGAGATCTTTGTTCTGCCATCTCCTCCTTCTCCCAGGCTTCCTTTGTTATTTCCAAGAGGGATCTTGGCTGACGCCCGTATAACAACTGAAATGGGGAATACCCTAAACTGCTCTGTACTTGAGCTCTTAGGACATAGAGAGCCAGAGGCAATAACTTGTCCCAGTCCCTGTTCTCTGCTGTTAACATTTTTTTGAGGGTTGTCTTAAGTGTACGATTGTACCTTTCAACTAACCCATCCGTCTGGGGATGGTAAGCTGAAGTCCGCATATGCCTTAGCTCTAGGGTCTTGCACACCTCAGCCATCATTTTAGAAACGAAAGGTGTTCCCTGATCCGTAAGTATTTCCCTGGGGAAACCTACTCTTGAGAATAGTTCGATTAACTTATCCGCCACATTTCTGGTTGTAGGAGCGCTGAGGGCAAAAGCTTCTGGGAACCTGGTGTTGTAGTCCACAACAACCAAAGCGTAGGTATGTCCCCTAGTTGTACGAGGGAGGGGACCGATGAGATCCATCCCCACCCTCTCAAAGTGGTGGCCAATGATGGGAAGTGGTTGAAGGGGTACTGCAGGTGGTCGGTACATATTTTTCTTTTGGCATACCTCGCATTGTCGACAATAGACCTCTGCTGCTTTATAAATACCAGGCCAAAAGAACAGTCTGGTGATATTTTGAAGAGTTTTCTCAGCTCCACTATGTCCTGCTGTTAAATGCGTGTGGGCATAGAACAGTATCTGTTCTCTAAAGTCGTTTGGAACAACCAGTTGAGGAGGTTCGTCTGCTTTTCCCTCCCTGTACAACAGGTCGTTTATAATTCGGAATCTGGGGTATCCTTGTCTCTGTGTGGTCTCCCCCATGTGAGCTGCCTCCTATGCATTCAGAAGGGTTGGATCATTGCTTTGAGCGAATTTGAAACCCCGGTCTAATTCCCAAGGTTCTGTAGTTAAGTATATCCCTCTGGTCTGTTCTATCTTCTTCTTGAAGAGACTCAAAAAATCTGGATTATCCACCCCTAAGATGAGGTCTTCAGGCAACGTATCCACCACTCCCACCTTTACTGTACAGGGGTTCCCCCCCAGGGGTCTTATGGACAGTTGAGCCACAGGGTAGGGTTTCACGTCGCCTTGTACACATCTAATGTGCACCACCATGTCGGGGCCTATCTGGGAGGGTCGAACTAACTGCTTCTTAACAACCGACTGTTTACAGCCAGAATCTGAAAGGGCTTTTACACATTTGCTGTTCACTTGTACCCTTACGTAAAATGACGGTCCCATCTCTGCAGTGTACATCACGGCCTTCGGGATGTATCCGACCTCCATAGGTTCTTCTGTTGGCCTTTTCTGGGGACACATTCTGGCTAAATGCCCCCACTCCCCACACTCAAAACACTGCGGTCCTCTTGTGGGTGGGGTCTCAAATCTCATAGGGCGTATCTTCAATGTCTCTGATGCTTGTTTCGGTTTTTTTTCTTGTTTCGCTGTTCCTGGGATTCCTTTGGGACCTTTGTCTGTTTCCCAGGGAAAAGTACGGGGCATGGCTCTGTTGTAGTTCGAAGCCATCTCAATGGCCTGTTCAGCGGTCAGGCCTGAATGTTGTCTGAGCCACCGCTGTGTACCATAAGGCAACGCCTCCATAAATTGCTCCAGGTATATGCTGGACATCACTTCCTCCTTACTCCTACTCTCGGGTTTTAGCCACTTATCAGCGGCCATCTTTAGCCGCAGATATAAAGTCTTAGGGTGTTCGCCAGCGATCCCTTTCTCTTTTCTGAACCGCAGTCTGTAGGCTTCGGTATCAAGTCCTAAATGATCTAAGATCACCGCCTTAATTGTGCATATGGTGTTACCCCCGCATGGTTGGCCACTTGGTAGGCTGCTTGCGCCTCACCAGACAACAAGGGTGCTAGGAAGAAAGGCCATTTCTCCTCAGGCCACCCACAGGCTCTGGCTGCCCACTCAAAATTGAGAAGAAAGGCGTCTGGGTCTTCTCCTGGCACGTATTTTTGTAGCTGCATTCCTGAAGGATGGGGACCAAAACTCCGTCTTTCCAGTGGAATAGGCACTCCAGGGTTCTGTACTACTTTTTGGAGACCCTCAATTTGGGCTGCTATGGTGTTTTTAAACATGTTGCGGTCGGCATTGGCCGCCGACATCTGTTGACCGATGGCCCATTCTAATTTCTGCTGTCCTTCTATGAGCTGCTGCACCACTTGTTCCATGGCCACCTCTGTCACTGAGGGGCAGGATCCCACTTCTGACACCACTGTAAGCGTGGGAGGGGTGCTAGGGACAGTATCCGGGATAGGAACAGGTGCTGCAGCAGTAAGAGGCTGACTAGTATATTTTTTTAAGCTGGGTTTTATTTTGATAGTACGACGTGTTCTATAAGTTAGTCTCTCCCTCGCGAATACGGAGTTATCCGTGGTGGTGGTCTTCGTTGTCTTTTTATGGTCCCTGGGTACTGGTCTTCCTCCGGGGTCGTCTCTCACTGCAGTGAGGTCTCAGGGCTCCGATTATGGAAAGAGAAGAAGGAGAGAGGGACGCAGTTAGCCACTACTTTCTTATCCGCGTATGCCCAAAGGAACCCGGTGTATGTGCAGGGGGCACCCGTATTCACTAACGTGCTCTGGAGAGGGAGGAGAGGTGTGCGGTACAGGGGTAAGGGAAAAGGTACGAGGAGCGGGTAGCGGAAAGAGGGGGTTGGAGAATTGCGGAAGACGGACACACACTTAAGAAGGCTTTACGCTATCTGCACTATTTACAGGGGCACCCTTTCTCCCCAACCAGCCCGCCAAACGCCGCCGTACCTGGCTAAGCCATACTCCTCCCTCGGGAGTATGGCACGGCGGAACGTAGAATCGTTGGCCTCCTGGCTTTCCTCCACAGTCGATTCCTTCGGTTTTTCCATCCTCGACTCGCGTCTCCGTGTTCCTCTCCTCGCCTGGTCCGGTCCTCGCTGTTCCGGTGTCGTCACACGCCGTGTAGAGGACTTCCCCCGAATTCATCCATCCAGGAGAGTAGACGTCATCAGGAGGCGGGGGCTCCTCTTCGTTGCTACACGCCCACTTAAAGGAACTCGGGGACGCTTCTTCGCTCGCGTCCTGCTGAAGCTCCCACGCATCCCTCGCTCTTTCAGTCTGTAGAGTAGAAGGGGAAATACCATCAGGGGTCCACCAGTCCTCCCGGCCTCCCTTCCCGACCTCGTTACACTGTGGTAGGCCGGAAACGAAGAAATATCAGTAATAGTAGGGAGGTTGATGCAAAAAGACCAAAAGTCGATGAACCCAAAAGTGGAAGCAGGAATAAAATGAATTCTGTTGAAAATGTTGTTGGTTTTAAATTTGAAAATAGTTCTGGTGTCAACTGCTATGCTAATGTAGTTGTTAATGTTCTCTTTTCACTAGAGACTTTCAAAGAACAGATTGTGATCAATTCGGAACAAAGTTTATGCTGTTTGTTGAATTCTGTGTTAGAGAAATGTAGTGCTGATAAAACGAGAGTAGAAAGTGTGTCTGAAATTCGTTTTCTGTTAGACGAATGTTCAGGTCAAACAGAATTCTCTGAAAATATTCAGCAGGATTGTCAGGAGTTTTTAATGTATATGCTTGATGTATTGCACGATGAAGGTGTAGATGTAGATTATCTATTTGGCCTTTCTTATCAATGGCAACATGACTGCGAGAACTGTAGGCTATCAAGTACTAATAGTGTAGACTCAGAAAGATTTATATATTTAACTTTGCCTGACAGTAAATCAGTATCCTTCAATAAGCTAGTAAAGGCAGCCGATCAAAATATGGAGTGCAGCCAATGTAAGTCTGGAATGCTGTCCATGTTAATTTTACGAAGTTATGGCCAGTATGTCATTTTAATGTTCCAACGATGTAGGCCTGATGGAACTAAATTGAAAACTTTAATTAATAATTTTGTGGCTTCGCAGTTGTCGATATCAGGAAGGACTTTTAAAACTACTGCAATTATATATCATAATGGTCCTTCAACTAATTCAGGACATTATACAGCTTATTTGAAATCTGGAAACGGTTGGTCATTCTGCAATGATTCTGTTTTAACTTTCCAAAAAAGATTGCCTTTCCACCTTCAAAATTCTTACCTGGTGTTCTTACAACCAAAATTTTAGGAAAAAAAGCTTGGGATTTGTTCAGAGGAATTTCAAGATGTTCTAATGGCTCCTACTCTATTTGGCCTTGTGGATAATTGTAGTACAGAGCGAAAACTGTTTGTTTTTATAAGCAAAGTCAAGTAGCAGATCAAAATAAGGAGTAGAGGAAATGTAAGTCTGCAATGCTGTCCACATTATTTATGGAAACTTATGGATGAAATGTCAATTTACAATTTCAACTACATAAACTGGAAGAAAATAAGTTGTCCAGTCTAATTAAAAATGTTTTGGCTACATAGTCATCGATTTCAGGAAGAACATTTGCAACTGCAGCTATTATATAATACACTGGTCCTTTGACAACATCTGGATATTACACAGCTTATTTAAAATTTATAAAATGGCTAGTCTTTCAGCAAACATTACTAATTGACTATGAAGCAATGTTGCCTTTTGACTTGTTTTTTGAAGTCAGAATTTAGGGTAGGTAATTGGACTAGAATGATTCTAGGTGTTGCTGTAATTTAGTGTGCTGTTTCAAATTGCTTTGTATGTCTCAGTTTTCTTAAAACAATTGAGTTTATCTTTCAGAAAGTGGCGGGCAGAAAATAGTAACAGCACAACAGAGTATAAGCTGTTCATAGGATATCCTTTGACGTCATAGAAAGTAAGTTACTTTGGAGAAGTTCCTATTTCTGCTTATTTATATTATTTGGGTTTTTTAAACACAATCATTCTGATTGTGTTTTTTTTCCCAGCTGTTATATGATGAATACCTTCAACTCACTGTTTTCAGTGAAATTTGATATTTTCTGATAACAGCAAAAATAAACCATTAAATATGTTTAATTAATTTTCTACTTTGAATTGTGATTTCTAATATATATATGGATTGGTGTGGCTCACTTGTTAGAGGTGGTAGACCCGGAAGCAGAGGTCAGCCCGGGACCAGGGTTCAATTCCTGACGTGGCAGGGTCTTGGGCCATCGTCAGCGGTCTCGATAATTCTCGCCTCGGTGCCTATTCCAACCATGGGTCCCACTCAGCAACTCTGGGCAATAGCTTGCTTAATCTCTACTAACGGCCCCATCAGCGCCGGGGATGCCTGGCTTCACCTTGGGGATGCCGAGGAGAGTTCATCTCTCAGGGAAAGCCAGGATGGGTTCCCCAGCGGTATACAGCGCTGGGACGCCTCTTTGCTGGGGCAGCTGTGCGCTTTACAAGTATACCACATTTAACATTTAACATTCATTTTGTCTCATGCTCACACTTTTTTTACCACCTTCTATTAATTTAAATTTTTTTGTTCTTTCTTACACAGATTAAAAGTATAAAAAAGATAATTTAGTACGGTAATGACAATTAAAAGGTAAGTGTTTAGTACTCTTTACGTTACATGTCTATCAGATTTAACTTTTATTAGTTCCACTGCTTCTTTTCTTTAACCCTTAGTTTCCTGTCTTTGCTACTTCCTTCATTTCTTTTTCTTTTACTTATTTATACTACTCTTTTCACTTCTTCTATCAGTCCCTCTTTCAACAGTAACTGTGTGTTACTCCCTCTATTTGTCTTTCTTTTCGCATTACTCTCTGTTTATTTATTCGTCTTTTTTAAAAAAATATTTTTTTTAGTTCGCTCCCGGTTTGCGTACCCGAACGCTAACCGGGAAGTGAATCAAAAGAAATAGAGAATGCTAGAGTGCTAAACATTCTAGCAATTTTTTTAAAAAGGGAAGGTAGTTCTGAAAAGAACTTTTTTTTATTCTTTTTGATGTTTTATATTTTTTTTGTGTTTTTTTGAGGAAGGGGAAACAAAAATGATTCACTTCAAAGGGCTCAACAGGAGCAACAAAAAAAAAATTACTTTCTTGGACGTTTTGGACATTGATGATTTTCAAATGATGTATTTATTAAAGTAATACTCATCTCTCCGCATGAAATTAATTTTCCACATGCTAGACATGTAAATCTCATCTGCCCAAAGTTCTTTTGGAGATTTGGGACCGTTTCTCTTGCCTCTGACTCACTTATTGCTAAGTCATTGGTGGATATTTTAGCCGGTCGGGGGTTATCCATCAGATCTCGAAGTTGTGCTTTAGAATAATTAAGAGGGTGCCACCTCTCCATGTGCCGATGCATGGTATGATTACCATAGCTATATTTTTTTTCGGTCCCTCTCGAGAGTTTTTTTTTGCAGATGAGGCAGGTAACGTATCTGGCATTAACTTTCTTTTCATGAGAAGGATGATAAAAAAATTGCCAGATAAAATTCACTTTGATATGGGACGTTCTTGGCATTTCTTTCAGAAAGCCACTTGTCCCTTGCTCCTGTTCCTCGTCTTCCTCTTCTTCTTCTTCCTGGTTGAAGATGACCTGGCTGGTCGATCCTCTCTTCTTTGGTGGTGGTGGAGGTGGTGGAGATCCACCAGCTGCAGCTAATACAAATGCCATGTCTTAGCAAACAAAAACAGGTCTTTCTCTCATAAAAATGAAAGTCGGAGTGAGGAAAAAAGGTGGGACTTTCATCATTTGAGAAAAGAAAATGTTCTAGACCAATGAAAAGTGTTTATTTTACGTCATATGATCAATCGTTCCATCATTAGGAAACTAAAAGTAAAATGAACCAATGAAAAGTTTTATAAACAAGTCACATGACCTGTTATGCTTACGTTCCGCGTTCCGCGCTGCGCCTCGGATCGATTCCGAGCCTTTACGTTTTGCGCCTTGGTTCGCGTTCCAGAACGCTTCCGGGTGCGCTAATGCAGAACGTCTTAAGGGACATTACGTAGTAACGCGATATGTTGCGTTTATGGGACGCATCGCGATGTGCCTTTCTAACGCGGTATTTGCACTAACGGAACGTTTACCGTTTCGCGGATCGGCAGCGAAACAAGAAAAAATAATTTAAACTATAATATAAATTGAATTTAAAAAATATTATACAAATATATATAAAATATATTTGTGAATTAGAATAAGAACATATGTTACAGCTATAGATATTTGCTATTAAAAAACCATTGAAATTCACTGAAAAAACCATAGGTTATAGACCATATATAGTTAGGAATTAGCATTTACAAAACCTTGAAAATTCACTGAAAAAACCATAGGTTATAGACCATATATAGTTAGGGATTAGCATTTACAAAACCTTATTTTACTCGCATAAAACCATTGAAATTCGCATATATAGTTAGTTGCGCTAACTATATATCGCGCACCCGCAATCCACTGCTGATGATGTCACATATTACATCATTCATGACATGGTCAGTGACATCACTGATGACATCACTGATGACATCTCAAATGACATCACTGATGACATCACTGATGACATCTCAAATGACATCACTGATGACATCACTGATGACAACATCCAGTGACTGTATGTTTCTGTAAAGTTAAAATATGTCTTACATATTGAAGAATGAGTGGATGTATAAGTGTCTGGATGAAGGATTTAGTAGGTGCATGACTGACTGTATGAGTGAGTGATTAAATGTGTCTCACCGAGTGCATGGGTTAGTGACTGAACTGTCTTAATTTGTGCATCATTATGTCTGTTGTTCTGTAAACTGCTGCATGTGTTAATCAGTAGCTATATGAGTAAGTATATGGGTTATTGATTGGTTGTCCAAGTATTTGTATGGGAGACTGAGTATGTGTGTGGGTGGCTGGGAGGGGTATGACTCTGTGCATAGATGTGTGAGCAGTTGATTCACTAGATGTATGACTTCAAAAGTGCATGTGGAAACAGCTGTATGGGTGGTTGACTGTGTGCATGAGTGTTTTGGTGAGTAAATGGATATCTCAGTGCTACATGTCAAAGTAAGTACATATGTAAAACACAGTACATGTGAGAGTTGACATATATAAATAACTGTGCATAAGAGCCAGTGAATGTGTGAGTGGCTGTATGGATCATTGTGAACTTCAATCAAGGATTTTATAAAAGAGTAAATATGTGTTAGTATATGTTGTAATAAGTAAGGTGTGTATAACTGTATAGTTGAGGAAATTGAGGTGTGATTGATTCTTTGCATGACTGACTAGGTGTGTGAGTAACTCCATGGATGAGTGACAGTCTGTGAGTGTCTGTTTACACTGAGAGTATGTAAGGTTATATTAGAGTCTGAAGAGGTTCAACGTATTATCACATGAATGATATCATCAGTGATGTAATCAGTAATGTCAAATGAGATGTCATCAGTGATGTCATTTGAGATGTCATCAGTGATGTCATCAGTGATGTCACTGACCATGTCATGAATGATGTAATATGTGACATCATCAGCAGTGGATTGCGGGTGCGCGATATATAGTTAGCGCAACTAACTATATATGCGAATTTCAATGGTTTTATGCGAGTAAAATAAGGTTTTGTAAATGCTAATCCCTAACTATATATGGTCTATAACCTATGGTTTTTTCAGTGAATTTTCAAGGTTTTGTAAATGCTAATTCCTAACTATATATGGTCTATAACCTATGGTTTTTTCAGTGAATATATATATATATATATATATATATATATATATATATTCAATGAAAAAACCATTGGTTTTAGGCCATATATAGTTAGGGATTTGCATTTACAAAACCTTATTTTACTCGCATAAAACCATTGAAATTCCATATATAGTTATAAGCGCTAACTATATATCGCGCACCCGCAATCCACTGCTGATGATGTCACATATTACATCATTCATGACATGGTTAGTGACATCACTGATGACATCACTGATGACATCTCAAATGACATCACTGATGACATCACTGATGACAACATCCAGTGACTGTATGTTTCTGTAAAGTTAAAATATCTCTTACATATTGAAGAATGAGTGGATATATAAGTGTCTGGATGAAGGATTTAGTAGGTGCATGACTGACTGTATGAGTGAGTGATTAAATGTGTCTCACTGAGTGCATGGGTTAGTGACTAAACTGTCTTAATTTGTACATCATTATGTCTGTTGTTCTGTAAACTGTTGCATGTGTTGATAAGTAGCTATATGAGTAACTATATGGGTTATTGATTGGTTGCCCAAGTATTTGTATGGGATACTGAGTGTGTGTGTAGGTGGCTGGGAGGTGTATGACTCTGTGCATAGATGTGTGAGCAGTTGATTCACTAGATGTATGGTTTCAAAAGTGCATGTGGAAACAGCTGTATGGGCGGTTGACTGTGTGCATGAGTGCATTGGAGAGTGAATGGATATCTCAGTGCTACATGTCAAAGTAAGTACATATGTAAAACACAGTACATGTGAGAGTTGACATATATAAATAACTGTGCATAAGAGCCAGTGAATGTGTGAGTGGCTGTATGGATCATTGTGAACTTGTATCAGGGATTGTATAATAGAGTAAATATGTGTTAGTATATGTTTGAATAAGTAAATTTTGTATAACTGTATAGTTGAGGAAATGGAGGTGTGATTGATTCTTTGCATGACTGACTAGGTGTGTGAGTAACTCCATGGATGAGTGACAGTCTGTGAGTGTCTGTTTACACTGATTGTATCTAAGGTTATATTAGAGTCTGAAGAGGTTCATCGTATTATCACATGAATGATATCATCAGTGATGTTATCAGTCATGTCAAATGAGATGTTTTCAGTGATGTCATCAGTGATGTCATTTGAGATGTCATCAGTGATGTCATCAGTGATGTCACTAACCATGTCATGAATGATGTAATATGTGACATCATCAGCAGTGGATTGCGGGTGCGCGATATATAGTTAGCGCTTATAACTATATATGGAATTTCAATGGTTTTATGCGAGTAAAATAAGGTTTTGTAAATGCAAATCCCTAACTATATATGGCCTAAAACCAATGGTTTTTTCATTGAATTTTCAAGGTTTTGTAAATGCAAATTCCTAACTATATATCCACTATAACCTATGGTTTTTTCTGTGAATTTCATTGGTTTTTTAATAGCAAATATGAAAAGCTTTAAAATGTCAAGTACGTGATAGATGAAAACATTTTCGTATTTATGCACGCTGATGTGCTTTGAACGCTGCACCCCCCCCCTCCCCTCTTTTGTCTTAGTAGTACTCTCTCTTTGCAGATAGTGAACGGTAGTTAACGCAAGCCTTTCCCCCCTTTTTAATCCGTCGTGCCTGCTTGTCTCTCCATTTGATTGATTGTTGTCCAAGCATTTACTGTTTTAGAATTGGTTCTCTTTGGATCATTCTCTATTTACAAACAAGCACAAAGTCGCAATACTCTGTTTAGTCTTTGCAGATAGTGAAAAATCGTGTAAAAAAAATAAAAGTAATCGAGCAAAATCAGTAGGCCACTAATTGGATCTCTTTTTGACCTCGCTAAAATAGAAATATTAGGAACAACCCTTCATGAGAAATACGAAAATAGTGAGATGAACTGAGCTCCACACCATGAGGGCTGCAAGACAGCTCGGCTCCATCACCCATCCCGCACAAAATAACGACAAACCCTATGCAAATATTAAAAATATAGACAACACACCAGCAAAGAAACAGGGTAAAACATTTTATTAAAAAACTATTTACATAACGTTGGTTTATAAGATGATATCAGTAGTGGACCGATGTGTGAATAGATCGAAAGCAGCACAAGGCTCCAAGATCCGGATGGCAAGCTCCTGGATGTTGGGTGCCATAGTTTAGAGTTCTGAATTTGAGCCTTTTTCAATGCCTGTGCTTTGTTGAATCAAAATGGCGGCTTGACACAAAGCTGACTCAAGCGTTGCTACTGATGCTATGCAGACCAAAACTGGTTTTCAGTTTGTACATTTTTCTAGATTTTTCAATCCAAGTTTGGTTGACTTTGTAGAACGATGGCTTCAAATTTTCAACATACGGTGTGGTGGCGCTGACTGGGAGGGGGCGCTTCGCTCCTGCCCCCTCCCCAAGTAAGATTTTCATACGTGAAAGTACGTTAATGGTTTTGGTCCCTGAGATGCTTCGATGTCACTGCCATTCTCAAATAGCATAAGTTCTGGATGTTGGGTGCCATAGTTCAGAGTTCTGAGCAGCGCTTGTAACACTGTCTGAAGCTTATTTCCACCTACTGCAGCTTCACTATTCTCAAAGTAAGTGAGTGTCGTTTGTGGACCTGACTGCATTAGAAAACTTGGGCGGTGTGATGGCCATGGACTCGGAGAAGACGCTTGGCTCCGACACCCTCCCCAAGTCTTATAGCACTGGTGTAGCCTGAGATCGCCCCCGACATAGGCGGCCGGCTCCCGGGGTCCGGCGGAACTTTTTGCCTTTTGATGACTCTTCAATTCTGGACCTTGTCCCACAATCTGTTTCACCTGAAGACAAGCTGTAGTGGGGCGCCCCTTTACCGTTTTAGTTGCCATTCCGCCCGCTTTTGCTACACTGTGCCTCTTCCGCCATTCAGCTGTTTACCGCCCGCTCTTGCGACTACAGCGTCTCGCTCATCATGTAGTTGAGTTGCTCCCGCTCTTGCGGTGCAGCGATAGGCGGCTGCCACAGGACTCTCAAAATGGCGGCCGGCTCTTCGGTTTTGGGCCTGGTCCACTAAAATGGCCCTGGGACACCTTGGAACTCGGACGCTTCCCTGATAGGGCTTGGGTCCCATTCTCGAAAAGCGTCCCCTCAGCCGTGAAGATTCTACAAAAGTCTTGGGGGCCTCCGACTCCCGCAGGCTTCTGGTGGGGAGCGGCTGCCATGATTGCTCGTGGAATGGCCACGACGGAGCTACGAGATGGTAGTGGTCTCATGCTGACGTCAGCTTTAGTCTGAAACATCCAGAAACACTGTAGACTACCAATTCGATCAGTTCCGGTAGCGCCCCAACATGACCCGGAAGAGAAGAACTTGCCCTCCCCTCTTTGACTGATGGTTCTTGTTGCCTGTCCCCTCTGTTGTCATTTAACAGAACTTTTTGGACTGCTGAAAGGGGTTGTGTTCTGAACGCTGGTTGGTGGAGACATTTTGACTATATTCTTGACCTACGTTGTCGCGTAATGCGTTATATGACACGCCGAGTTAGCGCACCCGGAAGTGATCCGAGGCGCGGCGCGCAGCGCGTAACGTAAGCATAACAGGTCATGTGACTTGTTAATAAAACTTTTCATTGGTTCATTTTACTTTTGTTAATTTAATGATGAAAAGCTTGGTCATATGACCTAAAAATTACGCTTTTTATTGTTTTCGAACAATATTTTTTTTTCAAACATATGTTATAATATTCCAGGCTAATGTACTTTCCCGGAAAAATTACAACTGTCTTGCAAGTAAAATATATTCCTTTTTCGAGAAAAAGGGCGTTTGTTCCGTTCGTTATAGTTAATAGTTAATAAAGTTTTATAATCTTACTTTGTTGGAGTGTTATCTATTTTTTTAAAAACGGGTGAATGGGGCCTTGAATCGGGTTATTGTCATGTGTGGGCTTTGGAAGTGTGCTGCTGCAGGATCGGACATTTCAAACTCAAATGCACGTTCTTTTTCTTACCTTTCCGAAGCATGGAGCGCAATAGCAGGCAGAGAAAGGGTGATGCACGTGTTGAACACTACCTGACCTGGCAAGTTGCTGGCAGTGCCCCCCCCCCCCGCCCGCTCCTGAAAGAGGACACACACACACCGCCGCCCCGAGTACTTCACAAATCTTTAAAAGACCATGCGCTTGTTCATGAGGCTTAAATGGTTTATCACCTCTTCTAGAACCCCTGCATCGACCCTCTGACGTTTCCTGGAAAAATTACCATGTAACACAATACCAAGCCCTGTCAGCTGAAACCCCCAAGGAATCGTGGGGCATATTATCAAGGGGGTTTATCTCCGCTTTTTTGGCTTTAAAAGCCAAGAAAGCGGAGATAAAAATATCTCCCTATTACCAAGCTGTCACTAACACCAGTTAGTGACAGCTAAAAGGAGATAGCGACCATCTTGGGCCCCGCTTTGCATGTCAGTGATACTTATCACTAATGACATGCAAAGCGGGCGTGCCAAGATGTTAGCGACTGGAAACAGTCCCTAACATCGCTATCTCCTATTACCAACTTTTGGAGATATTCGCGCTAAGCGCGAATATCTCCAAAATCTAACACCTGCCCTGAGCAGTTCTTAGCCATGTTATCCAATGGGAGGTGGATAACATGGCTAAGAGCATTTGCTCGATAATACATGAATATCGCTGACTTTTCTGCGATAATAGCAAGGTTTATTTGCGATAAAAATCGCCGATGTGCGGCGATAATTTTTGTCTCTAAACAAGTTAGAGACAAAAATTATCGCTAGTTGTTCGTAATATGCCCCCGGGTTTTTGCTTGCAGAAATCGGGAGGCGGGAGACTAGCACTGAAATCAGTAGTCACACGCCTGAATCGGGAGGGTTGGCATGTCTGAATTCTCTACAGCTGGGGCCATAAACTACATCCGCAGGGGTAGGTGATAGCCTAGGTCTGGCCTGGACAATCGGACACAGAGGAAGAGGAGTGTCAGAGGGTGCGGTAGTGAATAGGGTGAAAGAGAGGTGTCGGGAGGGCACAGGGTGTGATTCTCAGAGAAGAGCAGCGCAGATGGGGGGAAGTATATGGCCCATGCATGAGAGAGAGAGCGGGGATGACCAGTGCGTGGGGGAGATGCTTGCGAGGGTGGGAAGCCATGCTGAGGATCGGCGGCGTGCAGAGAGTGGGCCTGGTCAAGGCATCTAAAATGGCTGCCGTGCACGACAAAATTGTGGCATTGGACAAAAAGGCAAGATGGCGCAGACAATGTTTTTCAATAAGGATTCATTTATAACAAAATATTTACTCGCAGTGACAAAATGGTGGTCAACACTTCCTGATTTCCATCGAATCGAACGTTAACAAACGTCACGCAGCAAAAAAAAAAAGAAAAAAAAAAAAAACTCACGCACAGAGCAGTTTTTAACCATGTTATCCAATGGAAGGTGGATAACACGGCTAAGAGCATTTGCTGGATAATGCATGAATATCGCTGACTTTTCAACGATACTCATGCATTGTGGCCGATGTGCGGCGATAATTTTTGTCTCTAAACAATTAAAACGAAGCACAAAATGGCGAATTCCCGTTTCGCTACCAGTTTGCGGCCCAGTTCGCGGCCCGTGAAGCGCTTCTACCGTGAAAAATCTTTTTTTTTTTCTTTTCCCCACGGGACCCTTTAATAACCCCAACAACATTCCTAGGGGGTCAAGAGGGGGATACCTTGCCCCCTTTCATTAAATTCCCCTTTCGTTTTTCACCTCTTCTTCTCTCTCGATCCTACCGAGAGACAAGATGGCGGCCGCTCCGGACTGTCACGCAGCAAAAAAAAAAAAAGCTCACGCACAGCCGCTGGAAGAGATGTATCAACATATATCAGCCTCCTCAGCCACCCTCAGGAAACATAGGGGATTAGGATACGTCTCCCGCACCCCCTTATACCTAATAATTTAATTAACGAAGCACAAAATGGCGAATTCCCGTTTCGCTACCAGTTTGCGGCCCAGTTCGCGGCCCGTAAAGCGCTTCTACCGTGAAAAATCATTTTTTTTTCTTTTCCCCACGGGACCCTTTAATAACCCCAACAACATTCCTAGGGGGTCAAGAGGGGGATACCTTGCCCCCTTTCATTAAATTCCCCTTTCGTTTTTCACCTCTTCTTCTCTCTCGATCCTACCGAGAGATAAGATGGCGGCCGCTCCGGACTGTTTAGAATGTTGACAGACACCGGAGAGCCAATCAGCTTTCTGCGCGCAAAGTTCCGTTTCGCGAAAAGTAAGCGGACCGGATCGCTGCCCAGAGCGCTGTTACAGATATATATCTTGTTTTGAACGTTAATTTCTCAAAATCCACTGAAGCACATATATTGAGACCTAGCAAAGGCACATCGGGCTAACAGTCCCTACAATTTTGCCAAGTTTCGTGCAAATCCATTCAGCCGTTCGAGCTAAAAGTGAGTCCAACCGCCCTATGGAAAAATGAATGGGAAAAACGCGTTTTGGGACCCCCCTTTTTTCTCAGCCCCCCCTTGACGAAACCCCACCAAATTTTCAGGGGCTGCTCAGAAACAAAATGTGCCATTTTCCTGAAAATTTCAGCCGATTCCGTCCACAAACGCCAAAGTTATTAGACATAGAATTTTCAAAAATCCCATAGACAAATAATCCTAACTATATATACCTACTGGCGAACGCCAGTAGGTAATATATATATATATATATATATATATATATATATATATATATATATATATATATATATATATATATATATATATGTATATATTTTTTTTTTCAAGATAATTAAGGGGTTGCTTGTGCCTTCATACCAATCCTCCAGTTTCAGGTTTTTTGTCTGATAATACAGATCATTAGAAGAATCACTGATTTTTTTATGATTTCATGTTTCTGAATAGTTTTCTATATGTAGCTTCATCAAAACCAATTTTTTCAAAAATATACTTTTTGAACTCTTAATTTGTAATGTTACTATCAGTATTTGCTGTATGATAGGCACTCCTGTCATGAGTGATGCAACATAATGTGCCCTCCTTTCGTGGGGCAATGCTTCACTATGAGCTACCTTCTCAAAGATTTTGAAAAACTATCTACAGTAAACTCCGGAAGTACATTATTACAACACATTAGATGGGATATTTGCATTTACATATAAGGTTGTTATAACGTCTGTTATTTGCATCATCACATCCTTGTGTTTCTCATAGGCTGCTTTCTTATTAAGGTCTCAATTAGTCTGTTCAAAAGAGTCTCCATAAGGGTCATGACAGGATGGAAGACAATATGTAAGAGCATTATAAACAACAGTCTTCTCTCTTGATTAAAACAATAGGTTTCCCTAACGATTTGACAAGGATCCTACAGAGGTGTAAGAGTTAAAATAATTTTAGGATGGAGTGTAATTATAACTTTAAGTTATAACTCTAACTTTAAAATTCATATGGTTTGTGCATTTTAAGTTGCTTCTGTATAGATATAATAAATTAAGTAATAAATGTGTTTCAAATCATAGAGTGGAGTGTTGTCAAGTGGAGTGTAATTGAGTGGAGTGTCATAGAGTGGCATAGAGTAGAGTGTTGTGGAATAGTATAGGCTGGAGTAGAGTGTTGTAGAGTGGAGTGTCACACAGTATAGTGGGGTTGGTGTTGTGTGGTAGAGTGGACTGTCGTAGAGTGGTGTGTCATAGAGTAGAGGGTCATAGAATATAAAGGAGCGGCATAAGGTGAGAGTGTTGTAGAGTGGAGTGTCATAAAGTGGAGTGGCATAGAGTCTCATTAAGTAGAGTAGTTTAGAATAGAATACAGTGTCATGGAGTAAAGTAAATAGCTGCTCGGCTCCAAAACCACCACCGTGTGTTTGCTTAAGGCAACGTTGGTATATTTATACCTGAAAGGTGCCGGGTTTGACGTAAGGTTTGGACATAAGACGTCAATAAAGATGTCACTAAGAACAGGCCGTTCTTACAGTGCCTCACAGGAGTTCAAGGACGAAATCAAAACAAAAGCAAATGGGGATTTCCCCGGTTGCTGGAGGTTTGGTTTGTTTAGAGAACTCGTGCTTTCTAGGAGTCCGGGGAAGTAGCCTTGCTTAATGTGACTGCATGGGCTACAACTAAATATTGATATGATTCCTATGCCATTATAGGGATATTATTGATTATAACCGTACAAGGGCATACAATCGAAATATCGATTTAGGTTCCTAGATAAAAACACAATAGAATGATGTGAAGCACAAAACCAATCAGAAACTCATCAACAACCGGAAGGCAGCAATGCAGACTCGAGGTGGGAGTCACGCGCCACTGGAGGAGCTGGACGAGATGGAGGAAATGGTGTCCACAGTCATCAGTGACAAGACAGTGGCAGGATTTGAGGGACCGGACACTGCTCAATGTGACCACAACAGCACCAGGGTGAGTAAAGACCAGGGACTGGGGAATGGGTGGAGATGGGCACAATGGCACACATGCACAATTAAGTAGAGCACACTGAAGACAAACCATGCCCCAGAGCCCCAACTCCCACCAAGAGACCAATGTACCCAAGTATGCAACATCTCAGCACTGCATAAGCACAGAACTCAGAGGCACACCACATGAAAGGGAGAAAGGGCAGCAAAATCAGAGCTGCAGGGGCGACTCCCCTTTTCTGAATCCCCCAAAATACAGCACACACACATTACATGCAGAGCACATCAACATTGAAAACAATGTGGTACAAACCGCAACACGTCCACAACAGAACAGACGACACAACTGGTGCCGCTTGTGTGTAGAAACTGGCAAATCACATTTGACATTGCAGGGAAATGTGAGTAGCCAATGTACGAGTTCAAACACACATCCTCGATGTTGTCTAAATATCCACTGTACTGAATCAAATAGGCAGCACCTCTCAAACAGTCACAATGTACACTGTCATGCAGTCTGAATGTAAACATGTACAATGCTTCAACAAACATATGAACACAATGTTAAAATGCATCTCCCCATCACATTGCAAAGGGAAATCCAAAACCTCCTGCAGAGCAGATTGAACCTCTCTTCTCTGAGGACAAAGAGGACCACCACACATTTGACCCCGACGCCCTCCAACAGCTTGTAGACAGCCTCCACACCCCACCTCCAGGAGCAGGGCAGCCCAGTTGCTACGAGGAGACCCCACCACCTGCACAGACCACACAGCAGGCAGCACCCAACACCACGGCTGCCTTCCACAACCCCCACGAACAACACATGGCCTTCGAATGCCATGTGTTGGGGAGTGAGGACCAGCTGGATGTACAGGTGCAGTGGGGTTTGACCCGCATGGCAGCCAAACTAGATGCCATATTAGGGTGTCTAAGTCCCATCCAGGACCACTCACAGTCCCTAACGGACACCCACAGTCCGCTTCATGCTCTCCAACAAACCATGGCTGACAATTCTGGAGTCCTGACTCAGAGATAAGAATAACTGTCTAGTCAGATTGGGTCTTGCGATGTCACCCGGGAGTTGGGACACATGCAGATGATCATGGAGAACATGAAGCAGACGCAGGCAGAAAGAGTTGCTGCCCCGGCTGCACACCAGCGAGAGGTAGCTGGGTTCTTCAACACCCTCAAGACCCTCCTTATGTCATTGCTGCCACAAGGCCTGGCGCTGATGCATGCTGCTGCTACCACTCCATCCACATCTCCGCCCCCTGAAGTGTCAGTGCCACACAGTGCGGCAAACATTCCACCTCTGGCCCCTGAAGTATCACTGCCACACAGTGCTGGAGACAGAACACCACCACCCACACGTGAGGTACATGAAACAGCAGAGGAGGAAGATGTGGATAAATCTGCCTTTGTGGTAAAAAGGACGCAATAGCATTCATCTCCACCATATGGCCTGTTTCTGCTTGGTTCTGCCCTCTGCATCATCACCTTCTACTGTCCCCTGATACACTCTGCGGCACTCACCTTGGACCTCGACATGGATTGACATATTCTGTTTGGTTACCAAGGACACAGCAATCAGACTGCTGACTGAGGTCTTCCCCTTCAGTTGAACTTGTCATTCCGTGAAGGACTCTGGCTGGCCCTCCATGGGCTAACAATGTAAAGTAGGGTTTGCATGGCCCTGTACTGCTCCAGCTACAACACTCCACTGAATGTGCATTAAACATTCATACTCACACAGATGTGTCATGTCTAGGATCTTTCAAGTGAGAAAGTATGGATGAATGTAGGCTCAGTGATTCCCCCTTATTTCCATATTGCTCATGTTGTGGGACTTGGGTCACATGGCGACACATTGGCAATTGCGGTCTGGGTGGCACTACAACAGGGACACACACATTAGTTACTTCTTTGTCCAGCCCAGGACAGCACCACGCCCAGAGCCCCAGGGTCATTGTTCATACCCTTACGCTGCACTAGCATACGCCAGGCCAGCCCACTCCACTTATGCTCACAGGCGGGAACGACAACACTACAAGTCACAGGTCTTCATTGTGGTGATCTGCTGATCACAGGTCTAGTTGTCAGCATGCCACAGCCACTCCCTCAAGACTGGTTTACACCGACACCACACCCATTCAGCACACATGTCACAGGACATGTGACCCTGCCAATAAAAAGGGCCGGACGCACATGCTGGACGCCATTTCCACTCTCTATCTGGGTGTATGCGTGTAGTTATCATTAATGTATGAGGGCCTAGGGCCCTGCCACTTCACATTCCCCAGTGCCAGAGGTGACATGATGGCATCCGCACCACAAGCCTCAATCATAAAGGGTCCATGATTTGTGGGGCACAGTCTTGGTGGCACCGGATACACTGCGGCCGGCACAGGCACACCGCCACGGGCTGGTGACTTTCAGTGCACTGAGGTTGGGGCACCTTAAGTGCTGAGTGGGTGTGCAGCCCACGATGATGCCCTGTCCTGGCAGTCCGGACTGGTGAGGATTTATGTGAGCCCGGCTGGACCGCAGTATAGGCCTGAGCCAGTGGGCAGTGCTGGCCTACCGCCACGTGGCGTTGCCTCGCAGGTCACAGAGTTAGTGGCACCTAAAGGGCTGAGCGGGGGTGTAGCCTGTGATGATGCTGTGTGCACTGATATTATCTCTGCCTTCGCGAAATCAAGACCTAGAATCAAGTGTGTGACCTGGTGGCCCATGGAGAATGATTTACAAAAAGGGGGTGGTGATGAACAGAGTGTCTGAGTTAAACAGACCACTCTTACCCAGTCCAAAGATCAGGGCTTGATCCATCACCGTTATTTATCTCACTGCCCCATCCCAGCTCAGAACCTGGCTATATGCAAATCAGTCTGTCCCTGGCCCAGTGCATCATGGGAACAGGGCAGACTAAACTACCAAGCCAATTCTTCACCAGAAAGGAGACAAGCTACCGGGGACCGGTTTCTGGCATTTCAGCCTTCTTCGGCCCGGCTTGCTTGAATCCTGATGGAGCAGTGAGAAAGGGACTCATGTCTGAGTATACCCTGCCACACCTATAGTGGCCAAAAACGATTTACAAAAAGGGGGTGGTGATGAACAGAGTGTCTGAGTTAAACAGACCACTCTTACCCAGTCCAAAGATCAGGGCTTGATCCATCACCGTTATTTATCTCACTGCCCCATCCCAGCTCAGAACCTGGCTATATGCAAATCAGTCTGTCCCTGGCCCAGTGCATCATGGGAACAGGGCAGACTAAACTACCAAGCCAATTCTTCACCAGAAAGGAGACAAGCTACCGGGGACCGGTTTCTGGCATTTCAGCCTTCTTCGGCCCGGCTTGCTTGAATCCTGATGGAGCAGTGAGAAAGGGACTCATGTCTGAGTATACCCTGCCACACCTATAGTGGCCAAAAACGATTTACAAAAAGGGGGTGGTGATGAACAGAGTGTCTGAGTTAAACAGACCACTCTTACCCAGTCCAAAGATCAGGGCTTGATCCATCACCGTTATTTATCTCACTGCCCCATCCCAGCTCAGAACCTGGCTATATGCAAATCAGTCTGTCCCTGGCCCAGTGCATCATGGGAACAGGGCAGACTAAACTACCAAGCCAATTCTTCACCAGAAAGGAGACAAGCTACCGGGGACCGGTTTCTGGCATTTCAGCCTTCTTCGGCCCGGCTTGCTTGAATCCTGATGGAGCAGTGAGAAAGGGACTCATGTCTGAGTATACCCTGCCACACCTATAGTGGCCAAAAACGATTTACAAAAAGGGGGGTGGTGATGAACAGAGTGTCTGAGTTAAACAAGTCATAGTCAAGTCATATAATTTGTATAGCGCACTACATACCCAGAGGGTTTCAAGGCGCTTAGGAAGGGGAGGAGGATTACTTGTCAAATATCCACGTTTTAGGTTGCTTTCTGAATGCTAGGTGGTTCTGGGTAAGGCGAAGGTAAGCGGGGAGTGAGTTCCATGTTTTAGCAGCCAGGTATGAAAAGGATCTGCCTCCCATGGTGGTCTTGTTGATGCGAGGTACAGTGGCGAGGGCTTGGCTGGAAGAGCGTAGTTGGCGGGAGGGGGTGTAGAAGGACAGTCGTGAGTTGAGGCATTCTGGACCGATGTTGTAGAGTGATTTGTGTGCGTGGGTAAGCAGTCAGAAAGTGATCCTCTTATTGACGGGTATCCAGTGGAGGTCTTTAAGGTGACCAGAGATGTGTTCGTTGCGTGGGATGTCTAATATGAGTCTGGCTGAGGCGTTTTGGATTCGTTGGAGTTTCTTCTGGAGTTTTGCGGTAGTACCTGCATAGAGGGTGTTTCCGTAGTCCAGTCGGCTCGTGACCAGAGCGTGGGTGACTGTTTTCCTTGTGTCGGAGGGGATCCAGCGAAATGTTTTTCTGAGCATGCGAAGAATGTTGAAGCAGGAAGAGGATACGGCGCTGACTTGTCTGTTCATTGAGAGTGAAGAATCCAGGATGACGCCTAGGTTCCGTGCGTGGTCTGTCGGGATGGGTGCTTTTCCGAGGGCTTCCGGCCACCAGGAGTCGTCCCATGCAGAGGGGGATGTACCTAAGATGAGGACTTCTGTTTTGTCTGAGTTCAGTTTCAGACGGCTTTGTTTCATCCATTCGGCAACTTCTTTCATTCCTTCGTGTAGGTTAGTTTTGGCGGTGCTGGGGTCATTGGTGAGAGAAAGGATCAGTTGAGTGTCATCCGCGTAAGAGATGATGTTGAGGTTGTGTTGGCGTGCGATGGCCGCGAGGGGGCTCATGTATACGTTGAAGAGGGTGGGGCTGAGTGAGGATCCTTGTGGTACGCCGCAGATGACTTCAGAGGCCTCGGACTTGAATGGTGGAAGGCGGACTCTCTGGGTTCTTCCGGTGAGGAACGAGGTGATCCATTCAAGTGCTTTTCCTTGGATTCCGATGTTATTGAGGCGTTGTAAAAGGACCACTCTTACCCAGTCCAAAGATCAGGGCTTGATCCATCACCGTTATTTATCTCACTGCCCCATCCCAGCTCAGAACCTGGCTATATGCAAATCAGTCTGTCCCTGGCCCAGTGCATCATGGGAACAGGGCAGACTAAACTACCAAGCCAATTCTTCACCAGAAAGGAGACAAGCTACCGGGGACCGGTTTCTAGCATTTCAGCCTTCTTCGGCCCGGCTTGCTTGAATCCTGATGGAGCAGTGAGAAAGGGACTCATGTCTGAGTATACCCTGCCACACCTATAGTGGCCAAAAACGATTTACAAAAAGGGGGTGGTGATGAACAGAGTGTCTGAGTTAAACAGACCACTCTTACCCAGTCCAAAGATCAGGGCTTGATCCATCACCGTTATTTATCTCACTGCCCCATCCCAGCTCAGAACCTGGCTATATGCAAATCAGTCTGTCCCTGGCCCAGTGCATCATGGGAACAGGGCAGACTAAACTACCAAGCCAATTCTTCACCAGAAAGGAGACAAGCTACCGGGGACCGGTTTCTGGCATTTCAGCCTTCTTCGGCCCGGCTTGCTTGAATCCTGATGGAGCAGTGAGAAAGGGACTCATGTCTGAGTATACCCTGCCACACCTATAGTGGCCAAAAACGATTTACAAAAAGGGGGTGATGATGAACAGAGTGTCTGAGTTAAACAGACCACTCTTACCCAGTCCAAAGATCAGGGCTTGATCCATCACCGTTATTTATCTCACTGCCCCATCCCAGCTCAGAACCTGGCTATATGCAAATCAGTCTGTCCCTGGCCCAGTGCATCATGGGAACAGGGCAGACTAAACTACCAAGCCAATTCTTCACCAGAAAGGAGACAAGCTACCGGGGACCGGTTTCTGGCATTTCAGCCTTCTTCGGCCCGGCTTGCTTGAATCCTGATGGAGCAGTGAGAAAGGGACTCATGTCTGAGTATACCCTGCCACACCTATAGTGGCCAAAAACGATTTACAAAAAGGGGGGTGGTGATGAACAGAGTGTCTGAGTTAAACAAGTCATAGTCAAGTCATATAATTTGTATAGCGCACTACATACCCAGAGGGTTTCAAGGCGCTTAGGAAGGGGAGGAGGATTACTTGTCAAATATCCACGTTTTAAGTTGCTTTCTGAATGCTAGGTGGTTCTGGGTAAGGCGAAGGTAAGCGGGGAGTGAGTTCCATGTTTTAGCAGCCAGGTATGAAAAGGATCTGCCTCCCATGGTGGTCTTGTTGATGCGAGGTACAGTGGCGAGGGCTTGGCTGGAAGAGCGTAGTTGGCGGGAGGGGGTGTAGAAGGACAGTCGTGAGTTGAGGCATTCTGGACCGATGTTGTAGAGTGATTTGTGTGCGTGGGTAAGCAGTCAGAAAGTGATCCTCTTATTGACGGGTAGCCAGTGGAGGTCTTTAAGGTGACCAGAGATGTGTTCGTTGCGTGGGATGTCTAATATGAGTCTGGCTGAGGCGTTTTGGATTCGTTTGAGTTTCTTCTGGAGTTTTGCGGTAGTACCTGCATAGAGGGTGTTTCCGTAGTCCAGTCGGCTCGTGACCAGAGCGTGGGTGACTGTTTTCCTTGTGTCGGAGGGGATCCAGCGAAATGTTTTTCTGAGCATGCGAAGAATGTTGAAGCAGGAAGAGGATACGGCGCTGACTTGTCTGTTCATTGAGAGTGAAGAATCCAGGATGACGCCTAGGTTCCGTGCGTGGTCTGTCGGGATGGGTGCTTTTCCGAGGGCTTCCGGCCACCAGGAGTCGTCCCATGCAGAGGGGGATGTACCTAAGATGAGGACTTCTGTTTTGTCTGAGTTCAGTTTCAGACGGCTTTGTTTCATCCATTCGGCAACTTCTTTCATTCCTTCGTGTAGGTTAGTTTTGGCGGTGCTGGGGTCATTGGTGAGAGAAAGGATCAGTTGAGTGTCATCCGCGTAAGAGATGATGTTGAGGTTGTGTTGGCGTGCGATGGCCGCGAGGGGGCTCATGTATACGTTGAAGAGGGTGGGGCTGAGTGAGGATCCTTGTGGTACGCCGCAGATGACTTCAGAGGCCTCGGACTTGAATGGTGGAAGGCGGACTCTCTGGATCCTTCCGGTGAGGAACGAGGTGATCCATTCAAGTGCTTTTCCTTGGATTCCGATGTTATTGAGGCGTTGTAAAAGGACCACTCTTACCCAGTCCAAAGATCAGGGCTTGATCCATCACCGTTATTTATCTCACTGCCCCATCCCAGCTCAGAACCTGGCTATATGCAAATCAGTCTGTCCCTGGCCCAGTGCATCATGGGAACAGGGCAGACTAAACTACCAAGCCAATTCTTCACCAGAAAGGAGACAAGCTACCGGGGACCGGTTTCTAGCATTTCAGCCTTCTTCGGCCCGGCTTGCTTGAATCCTGATGGAGCAGTGAGAAAGGGACTCATGTCTGAGTATACCCTGCCACACCTATAGTGGCCAAAAACGATTTACAAAAAGGGGGTGGTGATGAACAGAGTGTCTGAGTTAAACAGACCACTCTTACCCAGTCCAAAGATCAGGGCTTGATCCATCACCGTTATTTATCTCACTGCCCCATCCCAGCTCAGAACCTGGCTATATGCAAATCAGTCTGTCCCTGGCCCAGTGCATCATGGGAACAGGGCAGACTAAACTACCAAGCCAATTCTTCACCAGAAAGGAGACAAGCTACCGGGGACCGGTTTCTGGCATTTCAGCCTTCTTCGGCCCGGCTTGCTTGAATCCTGATGGAGCAGTGAGAAAGGGACTCATGTCTGAGTATACCCTGCCACACCTATAGTGGCCAAAAACGATTTACAAAAAGGGGGTGGTGATGAACAGAGTGTCTGAGTTAAACAGACCACTCTTACCCAGTCCAAAGATCAGGGCTTGATCCATCACCGTTATTTATCTCACTGCCCCATCCCAGCTCAGAACCTGGCTATATGCAAATCAGTCTGTCCCTGGCCCAGTGCATCATGGGAACAGGGCAGACTAAACTACCAAGCCAATTCTTCACCAGAAAGGAGACAAGCTACCGGGGACCGGTTTCTGGCATTTCAGCCTTCTTCGGCCCGGCTTGCTTGAATCCTGATGGAGCAGTGAGAAAGGGACTCATGTCTGAGTATACCCTGCCACACCTATAGTGGCCAAAAACGATTTACAAAAAGGGGGTGGTGATGAACAGAGTGTCTGAGTTAAACAGACCACTCTTACCCAGTCCAAAGATCAGGGCTTGATCCATCACCGTTATTTATCTCACTGCCCCATCCCAGCTCAGAACCTGGCTATATGCAAATCAGTCTGTCCCTGGCCCAGTGCATCATGGGAACAGGGCAAACTAAACTACCAAGCAAATTCTTCATCCAGAAAGGAGACAAGCTACCGGGGACCGGTTTCTGGCATTTCAGCCTTCTTCGGCCCGGCTTGCTTGAATCCTGATGGAGCAGTGAGAAAGGGACTCATGTCTGAGTATACCCTGCCACACCTATAGTGGCCAAAAACGATTTACAAAAAGGGGGTGGTGATGAACAGAGTGTCTGAGTTAAACAGACCACTCTTACCCAGTCCAAAGATCAGGGCTTGATCCATCACCGTTATTTATCTCACTGCCCCATCCCAGCTCAGAACCTGGCTATATGCAAATCAGTCTGTCCTTGGCCCAGTGCATCATGGGAACAGGGCAGACTAAACTACCAAGCCAATTCTTCACCAGAAAGGAGACAAGCTACCGGGGACCGGTTTCTGGCATTTCAGCCTTCTTCGGCCCGGCTTGCTTGAATCCTGATGGAGCAGTGAGAAAGGGACTCATGTCTGAGTATACCCTGCCACACCTATAGTGGCCAAAAACGATTTACAAAAAGGGGGGTGGTGATGAACAGAGTGTCTGAGTTAAACAAGTCATAGTCAAGTCATATAATTTGTATAGCGCACTACATACCCAGAGGGTTTCAAGGCGCTTAGGAAGGGGAGGAGGATTACTTGTCAAATATCCACGTTTTAAGTTGCTTTCTGAATGCTAGGTGGTTCTGGGTAAGGCGAAGGTAAGCGGGGAGTGAGTTCCATGTTTTAGCAGCCAGGTATGAAAAGGATCTGCCTCCCATGGTGGTCTTGTTGATGCGAGGTACAGTGGCGAGGGCTTGGCTGGAAGAGCGTAGTTGGCGGGAGGTGGTGTAGAAGGACAGTCGTGAGTTGAGGCATTCTGGACCGATGTTGTAGAGTGATTTGTGTGCGTGGGTAAGCAGTCGGAAAGTGATCCTCTTATTGACGGGTAGCCAGTGGAGGTCTTTAAGGTGACCAGAGATGTGTTCGTTGCGTGGGATGTCTAATATGAGTCTGGCTGAGGCGTTTTGGATTCGTTGGAGTTTCTTCTGGAGTTTTGCGGTAGTACCTGCGTAGAGGGTGTTTCCGTAGTCCAGTCGGCTCGTGACCAGAGCGTGGGTGACTGTTTTCCTTGTGTCGGAGGGGATCCAGCGAAATGTTTTTCTGAGCATGCGAAGAATGTTGAAGCAGGAAGAGGATACGGCGCTGACTTGTCTGTTCATTGAGAGTGAAGAATCCAGGATGACGCCTAGGTTCCGTGCGTGGTCTGTCGGGATGGGTGCTTTTCCGTGGGCTTCCGGCCACCAGGAGTCGTCCCATGCAGAGGGGGATGTACCTAAGATGAGGACTTCTGTTTTGTCTGAGTTCAGTTTCAGACGGCTTTGTTTCATCCATTCGGCAACTTCTTTCACCGTTATTTATCTCACTGCCCCATCCCAGCTCAGAACCTGGCTATATGCAAATCAGTCTGTCCCTGGTCCAGTGCATCATGGGAACAGGGCAGACTAAACTACCAAGCCAATTCTTCACCAGAAAGGAGACAAGCTACCGGGGACCGGTTTCTGGCATTTCAGCCTTCTTCGGCCCGGCTTGCTTGAATCCTGATGGAGCAGTGAGAAAGGGACTGATATCTGAGTATACCCTGCCACACCTATAGTGGCCAAAAACGATTTACAAAAAGGGGGTGGTGATGAACAGAGTGTCTGAGTTAAACAGACCACTCTTACCCAGTCCAAAGATCAGGGCTTGATCCATCACCGTTATTTATCTCACTGCCCCATCCCAGCTCAGAACCTGGCTATATGCAAATCAGTCTGTCCCTGGCCCAGTGCATCATGGGAACAGGGCAGACTAAACTACCAAGCCAATTCTTCACCAGAAAGGAGACAAGCTACCGGAGACCGATTTCTGGCATTTCAGCCTTCTTCGGCCCGTCTTGCTTGAATCCTGATGGAGCAGTGAGAAAGGGACTCATGTCTGAGTATACCCTGCCACACCTATAGTGGCCAAAAACGATTTACAAAAAGGGGGTGGTGATGAACAGAGTGTCTGAGTTAAACAGACCACTCTTACCCAGTCCAAAGATCAGGGCTTGATCCATCACCGTTATTTATCTCACTGCCCCATCCCAGCTCAGAACCTGGCTATATGCAAATCAGTCTGTCCCTGGCCCAGTGCATCATGGGAACAGGGCAGACTAAACTACCAAGCCAATTCTTCACCAGAAAGGAGACAAGCTACCGGGGACCGGTTTCTGGCATTTCAGCCTTCTTCGGCCCGGCTTGCTTGAATCCTGATGGAGCAGTGAGAAAGGGACTCATGTCTGAGTATACCCTGCCACACCTATAGTGGCCAAAAACGATTTACAAAAAGGGGGGTGGTGATGAACAGAGTGTCTGAGTTAAACAAGTCATAGTCAAGTCATATAATTTGTATAGCGCACTACATACCCAGAGGGTTTCAAGGCGCTTAAGAAGGGGAGGAGGATTACTTGTCAAATATCCACGTTTTAAGTTGCTTTCTGAATGCTAGGTGGTTCTGGGTAAGGCGAAGGTAAGCGGGGAGTGAGTTCCATGTTTTAGCAGCCAGGTATGAAAAGGATCTGCCTCCCATGGTGGTCTTGTTGATGCGAGGTACAGTGGCGAGGGCTTGGCTGGAAGAGCGTAGTTGGCGGGAGGGGGTGTAGAAGGACAGTCGTGAGTTGAGGCATTCTGGACCGATGTTGTAGAGTGATTTGTGTGCGTGGGTAAGCAGTCGGAAAGTGATCCTCTTATTGACGGGTTGCCAGTGGAGGTCTTTAAGGTGACCAGAGATGTGTTCGTTGCGTGGGATGTCTAATATGAGTGTGGCTGAGGCGTTTTGGATTCGTTGGAGTTTCTTCTGGAGTTTTGCGGTAGTACCTGCGTAGAGGGTGTTTCCGTAGTCCAGTCGGCTCGTGACCAGAGCGTGGGTGACTGTTTTCCTTGTGTCGGAGGGGATCCAGCGAAATGTTTTTCTGAGCATGCGAAGAATGTTGAATCATGCACTGGGACAGGAACAGACTAATTTGCATACATCCAGGTTCTGAAACTGGGATGGTGCAGTGAGCTAAAAAACGGTGTTGGATCTAGCCCTGATCTCTTGACTGGGTGAGAGCTTTCTGCTTAATTCAGAGACTCTGTCCCTCACCACCCCTTGTTGTAAATATTTTTGTCCACCCTAAGCGTGGAAGGGCATTCTCAGATGTGAGACCCTTGCTCATTGCACCATCAGGATTCAAGCAAACCGGGCCTAAGACGGCTGTAATGCCAGAAACCGGTCCCCGGGAGTTTGTTTCCTTCCCAGTGTAAGAATTGGCTTTTGTAGTTTGGTTTGCCCTGTTCCCATCATGCACTGGGACAGGAACAGATTAATTTGCATACAGCCAGGTTCTGAAACTGGGATGGTGCAGTGAGCTAAAAAACGGTGTTGGATCTAGCCCTGATCTCTTAACTGGGTGAGAGCTTTCTGCTTAGTTCAGAGACTCTGTCCCTCACCACCCCTTGTTGTAAATATTTTTGTCCACCCTAAGCGTGGAAGGGTATTCTCAGATGTGAGACCCTTGCTCATTGCACCATCAGGATTCAAGCAAACCGGGCCGAAGACGGCTGTAATGCCAGAAACCGGTCCCCGGGAGTTTGTTTCCTTCCCAGTGTAAGAATTGGCTTTTGTAGTTTGGTTTGCCCTGTTCCCATCATGCACTGGGACAGGAACAGACTAATTTGCATACAGCCAGGTTCTGAAACTGGGATGGTGCAGTGAGCTAAAAAACGGTGTTGGATCTAGCCCTGATCTCTTGACTGGGTGAGAGCTTTGTGCTTAATTCAGAGACTCTGTCCCTGACCACCCCTTGTTGTAAATATTTTTGTCCACCCTAAGCGTGGAAGGGTATTCTCAGATGTGAGACCCTTGCTCATTGCACCATCAGGATTCAAGCAAACCGGGCCGAAGACGGCTGTAATGCCAGAAACCGGTCCCCGGGAGTTTGTTTCCTTCCCAGTGTAAGAATTGGCTTTTGTAGTTTGGTTTGCCCTGTTCCCATCATGCACTGGGACAGGAACAGACTAATTTGCATACAGCCAGGTTCTGAAACTGGGATGGTGCAGTGAGCTAAAAAACGGTGTTGGATCTAGCCCTGATCTCTTGACTGGGTGAGAGCTTTCTGCTTAATTCAGAGACTCTGTCCCTCACCACCCCTTGTTGTAAATATTTTTGGCCCATGGAGAATGGCTGAATGATGTGGAGGGTGCAATGTTCACGGGTCCCGGGCTTGGGGCTTTCACCGGCACGTGGTGGACCCTCTTGGAGACACGCCGGTGGTGAAAGGTCACCATTGAGGCCTGGGTGCACAGGGGTGGGCACTCACCGCTGGGCAGCTGGAGGGGCTGGGGTGCAGCAGCCTGTGTTCCCAGGGGTGGGCAAGCGATGATGGCGTGTGCAATTGTAGGGACTCGGCCATTCATAAATCTCGACTCTGTTTCAGATAAGGTACTCACTCTCTCTGTTCTTTGATTTGCACAGGACACACTTTCTTATCTAGAATTTTGTCTTGCAGGGTGTGACCTACAGATTGTCCTGAGAAGACCCTTCAAAATAGTAGTTTTGAGTTTTTATTTCAAAAAATGTTTTGTTTGGTAATTCAGAGATGAATGAGTGATCCTCCTTTTTCTGAACACACATGCATGTTGATGCAGGCCATTTTCCTTAAAAGAAAATGGAATGTGTTTCAAAAAATAGAACGAAACATTGAAATTTCATTTTTTAAGAGAAGGCAGTAATCCCTTATCTAAAGCTTAAATCCATTCTGTGCCCACCTCCATGATTTCTA